>NC_135958.1:23073377-23247881 GCF_053455715.1 Rhinoraja longicauda | reverse complement strand
CCCCCCCCTTGGAATGGTTTCCTTAAACAGGCAACTGATTATTGAGAGCCTATGGCGAGTCGTAAGGCGATGTGCGTTGAGGTAGACGTTTATTGGAAGACTAACAACCGTGACAAAACCAACGCACTAAACGACAGACAACCATAAATCTTACTGTCTCTCTCGGAGTTCTAAACCAGACTGCCAGGTTCCTTTACCTGCGCACCACCTCACCTCTTCTACCAATCAGAGGGTTCGATGGGCCTGGACCTATCCCTGTGCCCCTACATGACCCCCTCCAGAACCCTCGGCGCGGGTACCGGGCAGGTGCCCGGACCACCCAACCGGAGCGGGTGTGGAGAGGAGAGGGAGGTCCCACCGGGGGTGGGGACGGGGAAGCCGGCACCGTGGGAGGAGGGGAAACCGATGGAGCCGGAGGCGGCAGTGGCAAGGCGACCGGGGGAAGAGGAGTCCCGAACGGGGGCAGCGAGGGGGCAAACTGCTGTACGGGAGCCACGGAGCCGTGGCCAGAGGTCGGCCCCGGCGAGGAGGTTGAGCCGCTGTGACGGGCTGGTCTGGGTCCAAATAGGCAGGCTTGAGGGCGGACAACCGAGACGACCTCCTGTCGTGTACCCACTTCTAATGTGAAGGTGACTGTGCCTCTCTTCACTACCCTGAACGGACCCTGGTAATCCGGCCGGAACGGGGACGGTGGGCATCGATGCGTCGGAACACAAACTCACAGTCGCCCAAGGCCGGCGGGACGTGTGAAGGGGGATTCCCCGTGACGAGAAGCAGGGACCGGGGCCAGGGAACCAACCCGCGCTCGGAGTGAAGCTAAGAGTGCTGGCATGGAGGGAGGGGGGGTAGAACAATGAGGGAGAACGTCGCCTGGTACCCGCAGGGCGAGCCATACACCAGTCTGCCGAGGAAGCTCCGAGATCGTGCTTCGGAGCCGTGCGGATAACCAGGAGAACCCATGGAGCTTGTCGGCCCAGTCGGGGGCCGGACCAGGCGGGCAGTGAGGGACGCTTTAAGCTGCTGTGGAACCGCTCCACCATCCCGTTGGCCTGGGGTGGTAGGCGGTGGTTTGCTGTAATCGGGACCCGCACAGCTGAGTCAGAACCACGCACAAGGACGAGGTGAATTGGGCGCCCCGGTCGGTAGTGATGACGTCCGGGACGCCGAAACGGGCAATCCAATTTAGTGCCAGAGCACGCGCGCAGGAGGCTGCTGAGATGTCGGACAACGGGAGCGCCTCTGGCCACCGGGGGAACCGCTCGACTACCGTGAGGAGGTGGGTGTAGCCCCTGGAGTGGGGTAACGGGCCGACGAGATCCACATGGGATGGAGGAATCGGACTGCGGGGACCGTGAACTGCTGGACGGGGGCCGAGTGTGTCGGTGTACCTTGGAGGTTTGCTTTTTTGGAGGTTTGAGCGCGAGCGCGTGCAGAGAAACGTCGCACCTAGAGTTTGGTGCGCGGGGACCACAGGCTACCTGTGCCAACGCAACCCCGAGGTGGTGTGGGGGTACAGGGAGGGGGTGTCTTCCAGGCGCTGAGCCTCCGCGAGCGTCCTGAAATCCACCCCGGAACTTACCTTGGCAACCGGGGAGAACGCCGGTCTGGACAGGGCATCCGCCACGGCGTTTAGTTTTCCCGCAATGTGCCGAACGTCGGTAGTAAATTCCGAAACGTAAGTGAGGTGTCTCTGCTGGCGGGCCGACAACGGATCGGAAACCTTCAAAAAAGCAAACGTCAGTGGCTTGTGGTCAGTGAACGCCACGAAAAAGCGACCCTCTAAAAAATAGCGAAAATGACGGATCGCTAGGTAGAGGGCCAGGAGTTCCCGATCAAAGGCACTGTAAGCTATCTCGGGGCAAGTGAGCTGGCGGCTGAAAAAGGCCAAAGGGTGCCAGAGGCCGTTAACCTGCTGTTCTAAGACGCCCCCCACCGCCACGCCGGAGGCATCGACGGTGAGGGCGGTGGGGGCAGAGGAGTGCGGGTGGACGAGCATGGTGGCGTTCGCGAGGGCCAGCTTGGCCGCCGCGAAAGCCGCGTGGGCAGCAGGGGACCACTCGAGCTCGGTGGGGTTACCCACGAGGCATTGGAAAAGGGGGCACATGATCCAGGCTGCCGCCGGGACGAAGCGGTGGTAACAATTCACCATGCCTACAAATTCTTGTAACCCTTTGATAGTGTCGGGGCAAGGGAAAGAGCGGATAGCAGCCACCTTCTCGGGCAAGGGAACGGCACCGGCCTGTGTGATCCAATGGCCCAGGAAATCTACTGAGGATAGTCCGAATTGGCATTTGGACGGGTGTAGGATCAGACCGTGGTCCTGCAACCTTTGGAATATGGAGCGCAGGTGTGACCGATGCTCGTGAGCCGACCGACTTGCCACGAGAATATCGTCCAGATATATGAATACAAAAGGCATACCCCGACCCACATGGTCCATGAGGCGTTGGAACAAGCGCCTGGGCGGCGTTTTTGAGGCCGAAAGGCATCCGCAGCCACTCGAAAAGCCCGAACGGGGTGATGGTGGCGGTCTTAGGGATGTCTGCGGGGCGAACCGGGATCTGATGATACCCTCGGACTAAGTCCAGTTTTGAGAATACCGTGGCACCCACCAGGCTGGCGGAAAAATCCTGAATATGCGGGATCGGGTATCGGTCAGCCGTGGTGATGGCGTTCAGATGTCGGTAATCGCCACACGGTCTCCACCCCCCAGATGCTTTTGGGACCATGTGTAACGGTGAGGCCCACGGGCTGTCCGACGGGCGCACGATCCCCAGCCGTTCCAAAGTGAGGAACTCTTCGCGTGCGATTGCCAGCTTATCAGGGGGTAGGCGACGGGCTCGGGCGAAAACAGGCGGTCCTTCCGTGGGGATGAAATGCACGACTCCGTGCTTGGCAGCAGGTGTGTCGAAACGCTGGACTAGGAGCTCCGGGAATTCAGCGAGTATCGCAGCAAACGGGTCGGAGGTCGTGGTGACGGCCTGGACGGTCGGGCTGGATGACACGGAAACCGAAGGAGCGGGAGGGTCAACGCTACTGGACGACGGCTGCAGGCTCTTCCCGCGGACGTCAGGGATCAATGAAAAAGCCCAAAGGAAATCCACTCCCAGGATTGCCTGGCCTACATCCGCGATGATGAAAGTCCAGTTGTAGGTCCTGGAACCAAAGGACAGGGACATGTCACGTGTTCCGTAGGTACGGACAGGGCTGCCGTTGACTGCAATGAGGGGGGGGCCGGTCTTTCCTGATCGCGCTTCTTGGCAGGATGGAGGCACAATGCTGACGATCGCCCCGGTGTCCACGAGGAAAACGGTACCTGTGTGTTGCTCAGCAAGGTAGAGGCGATGGTTCTGGCCGATCGAGATTGCCTCTACATTTGATCGGCCGAGGCATTTCCCGAGAATGTGCAGGGGCTTCTACAGTTGCGTGCCGCTGCTCCCCACCGTTTATGAAAGAAACACCAGCCGCGCTGGTGTGTTTCTATGTCGCGGGCCTGTTTCAAAATGGCTGCCGTCGACGTAGCAGCTTGGCGGGTTTTTTGAAAAGTGGCGGGCGGATGGGCGCCATCTTGGCCGCGCGGTCGGTCGCTCACCGGTGTGGAAACCCGATTTACTGAGCCGGGGCGCCTCGTCTTTGCCGCGACCAGTGCGTCCGCCTTTTCTGCGAAATCCATCGGGTCCCCGAAAGTAACGTCTGCTAGGACTACGCGGACGTCCTCTGGCAGCTTCTCGCGGAATGCCTCCTCGAACATGAGGCATTTGGTGTGCTCTCCCGCTAGAGTCATCATCTCCGTCATGAGGACCGACGGCGGTCGGTCCCCGAGCTCAGGTAAGTGCAGGAGTGTGCTGGCCCGCTGTTGTTGGCTGCGGCCGAAGGTTTTCAGCAGCAGCGACCTGAGGCCCGCATACTTGTCGGTTTCTGGCGGGTCGGTGACGTACTGTGCGACCCGTGCGGACGTCTCCGACGGCAGGACGCTCAATAGATGGTAGAACCTGGTTTCGTCCTCCTGTACTCCCCGGAGGTGGAACTGTGCCTCCACTTGGGCGAACCACAGGCGTGGTTGGTGGGCCCAGAACGGGGGCAGATGAACGCTGACTGCGTTCGGCATCGATGCCTCCCGATGGGACATCTTGGTGATCTGTGATCACGTCGGGGTCACCACTATGGCGAGTCGTAAGGCGATGTGCGTTGAGGTAGAAGTTTATTGGAAGACTAACAACCGTGACAAAACCAACGCACTAAACGACAGACAACCATAAATCTTACTGTCTCTCTCGGAGTTCTAAACCAGACTGCCAGGTTCCTTTACCTGCGCACCACCTCACCTCTTCTACCAATCAGAGGGTTCGATGGTCTGGACCAATCCCTGTGCCCCTACAAGCCATATATTTAATGGGAGCTAACAGTAGCTCCTCACCAGTCTAACCTGGGGACTAATCTTCCTCCATCAGCTTCACACTTCATCCTGATACCTCATCTTTCCATGGAGATGCCCTGTGCATCAGGCAGACTCAATAACATAATTTAGAATGAAAACACAATGCCTTCACCTGAAACATTAGCTCTGCTTTCTCCCCACGGATACTCCTTGACTTGCTGTGCGTTTCCAGCATGTTCTGTTTTTATTTACGATCTTCAGTGTCTGCAGTTTTTTTAATCTATCCATATTATATATATTACTAAAAATCTCATCTTATCATATCATATCATATCTATACAGCCGGAAACAGGCCTTTTCGGCCCTCCAAGTCCGTGCCGCCCAGCGATCCCCGTACATTAACACTATCCTACACCCACTACGGACAATTTTTACATTTCCCCAGCCAATTAACCTACATACCTGTACGTCTTTGGAGTGTGGGAGGAAACCGAAGATCTCGGAGAAAACCCACGCAGGTCACGGGGAGAACGTACAAACTCCTTACAGTGCAGCACCCGTAGTCAGGATCGAACCTGAGTCTCCGGCGCTGCATTCGCTGTAAAGCAGCAACTCTACCGCTGCGCTACCGTGCCGCCCTTGTGTATGATTGTGGGTTTGTGGATATATTTGTTTTGGGTTTGAGGATATATTTGTTCCCGAAATACAGCCAAAATGGTACACGATAGCACAACAATGTTAGGCCAACCCTATTCACCATTCCCCTGCTGTCTCGATTGATCAAGTTTTGTTACATTTTAAAAGCAATTGTTTTTCCCTTTCCTTTCTGCAGAATTAAATAGAGAACAATTGCAGTAATATCTCTGGAAACCACTGTGGTACCATCTCAATAATCGGACTGGTGTACTCCCTTTCATATATATATTCCTGTATTCGTCCCACACCGGGGAAATTTACAATGTTACAGCAGCAAAGTGGATAGCAAGAAAGCAAGAGATCATTCATTATAAATAAAAGATACATAAATTGTCATCAGTTTCTGTGTGTTCTTAGCTGTTATTGTTGACTCGTCTGCTGGGAGCAGTGCTGGTTGTGCAGTCTCACAGCAGCGGGAAGGAAGGACCTCCTATATCTCTCCTTCACGCACTTGGGGTGAAGGAGTCTGTCACTGAAGGAGCTACTCAGTGCAGTGACAGTGTCCTGCATGGGGTGGGAGTTGTTGTCCAGCAGCGATGTTAGCTTTGCCATCATTCTCCTCTCTCCCACCACCTGCACTGAGTCGAGGGGGCAACTCAGGACAGAGCTGGCCTTCCTGACCAGCTTATCGAGTCTCTTCCCTTCCACCGCTGAGATGCTGCTGCTCCAGCACACCACTCCATAGAATATGGCCAATGCCACCACCGTGTTGTTGAAGGTCCTTAGGAGTGCCCCCTGCACTCCAAAGGACCTGAGTCTCCTTCGCAGATAGAGTCTGCTCTGGCCCTTTCTGTATAGTGCATCAGTGTTTTCGGTCCAGTCCAGTTTATTGTTGAGGTTGACACCCAGGTACCTATAAGAATCCACCCTCTCGATGTCCATTCCCTGGATGTTCTCCGGTGTCGGGGGGACCTGTCTGCGCCTGCGGAAATCTACCACCATCTCCCTGGTTTTCCCCGCGTTGATCCGGAGGCAGTTCCACTGGCACCAGTCCACAATTCTTTGATCAGTTCTCTGTACGCCCTGTCCTCGTCGCCCGTGATGAGGCCGACGATGGCAGAGTCGTCAGAGAACTTCTGCAGATAGGAGTCTGCAGAGCTGTGCCTGAAGTCCGCAGTGTACAAGGTGAACAAGAATGGAGCTAGCACTGTTCCCTGCGGAACCCCAGTGCTGCAGGCCACCCTGGCCAAGACCAGGTCCTTTGTCCTCACATACTGTGGTCGGTTGGTGAGGTAGTCCAGAATACAGGATGTGAGGTGCTGATCCACTCCTGTGCGCTTCAGCTTGCCCCCCAGAAGCCCCGGCTGGAGGTGTTGAATGCACCGGAGAAATCAAAGAACATGATTCTCACAGTGCTATCTGGCTTTATGGTAAGGATAGTTCAAAGAGGAAGGAACAGGGGCCTATCCCACTTGGGTGATGTTTTAGGCGACTGCCGGCGACCAGAATGCCATCTTGGATTAGAAAGTATTAGCTATAAGGAGAGGTTGGACAAATTTGGATTGTATTCTCTGGAGCATCAAAGGTTGAGTGGAGACCTGGCATAGGCTTAGATAGGGTCGACAGTCATAGCTTTTCTTCCCAGGGTGAAAATGTCAAATATTTGTAAGCATAGCTTTAAGGTGAGAGGGGCAAAGTTTAATGGAGATGTATGGGGGAAGTTTTTTACACAGAAGGTGGTGGCTGCCTGGGATGGCTGCTGGGGCTGGCGGTGGAGGCCTATATGATAGTAGTGTTTAAGAGGCTTTCGGATGGGTGGGGAATGGAGGAAATACTTATCTCGTGCAGGCAGAGGACATTCATTTAACTTGGCATTATGTTTGGCATTGACATTATGAGCAAAAGGGCCTGTAATGTACTGTTCTATGTTCAATATTCTGACATCTACGTTGGGCGGGCCACATGCAAAGAAGATGTTTGCCAAAAAAGGGGGCAGCACAGTGGCCCAGCAGTGGAGTTGCTGCCTCACAGCGCCAGAGACACGGGTTCGATCCTGACTATGGGTGCTGTTCATACAGAGTCAGCACGTTTCCCCTGTGACAGCGTGGGTTTTCTCCTGGTGCTCTGGTTTCCTCCCACATTCTAAAATGTCCAGGTTTGTAGGTTAATTTGCTTTGTTACAAATTGTAAATTGTCTCTCCAATGTGTTGGATGGTGTCAGTGTAGGCGTGATCGCGTGGTCGGCACGCACTCGGTTGGCAGAAGGGACTGTTTCCGCGCTGTATCTTGAAAAACTAAAAGCTAAAACTAAATCTGACTTGAGGATGGTGTTAGGCTCAAAGGCAGAGCGATCCTAGGTCTGACCATGCAAGTATCTGAAAACAGGGACAGCACTTCACTAACTTGTTCCACCATTCAATCAAGTTGCATTTATTCAGCTCCATTTAATCTGACTTCATTCCAGTTCATTGAGACCATTGAAAGCATCTTAAAAACACTCAGCAGTGCCGCCTAGTGGCCAAGGAGTTTCAGAATGTCAGCACCCAACGAGGGAAAAGACTCTCAGTTTAGATAGACTCAAAATGCTGGAGTAACTCAGCGGGTCAGGCAGCATCTCTGGAGAGAAGAAATAGGTGATGTTTTGGGTTGCATCCCTTAGTTTAGTTTAGTCTAGCTTAGTTTAGTTTCATTTCGTTTAGTTTAGAGATACAGCATGGAAACAGGCCCTTCTGCCCACCGAGTTGATGCTGACCCTGATCACCTCTTACACTACTTCTATCCTATACACGAGGGGTAATTTACAGAAGCCAATTAACCTACAAACCCACACGTCTTTGGGATGTGGGAGGAAACCAACGTGGTCACAGGGAGAACGTACAAACTCTACACAGACAGCACCCGTAGTCAGGATCGAACCCCGGTCTCTGGTGCTATAAGGCAGCAACTCTACCGCTGCGCCATTGTGCTGCACTCTGTCTTTCCCAGACTCCTTGTTTACGTTATTACTAACTGAACATTCAAGAGACCTGTTCTGGGGCCTCCACCAGAGGCTGCCTGAGAGGCGTGCATTAAAGGATATTAAATGTTGAAACACAACACTCTGGAAGGGGCTAAAGGTTGCTTTTTATATTTTTTTAATTAAAATAGGGCGATGGTTCTTATGACCCTAAGGGTAATTTTACTAAAGCACTTCTGGTGATCTGGCTAAAAACTGAGACTGTTTAGTGTTATATTTCCCAGTAATTGATTTAAAGCTCTAGTTAAAAGTCGAGTCTTTCATGTGCAACCAATCCTGGCATGAAACATTCAACATTACGTTGAACTTCCCTTCATTTTAAACCATCAACCCTTCACCTCAGGTCAGGACTTAGTAAGTTACAGTGAACATCAAAGGTGAATGTCATAATTAAGAATTGTTTAAATGTTGAAGACTTTGTTGTTAGTGTGGTCGTAGATCAGAAAGGAAGCAGGGGTCACCGGCTCCAGTCTGTGAGGCTAGCTCTGGTACAAGACCTGCTGAAGAGAGAGTAAGAAAGAAAAAAAGAGAGAGCGAAAACTACAAATAAATGCAGAGTAAAGGAAAGGGTGAAACAAGGAGAGTGGCAGTCAGAAAGACACAAAGTGCCGGAGTAACACCACGGGTCAGGCAGCATCTCTGGGGGAAAAGGATGAGCGACATTTTGGTTCGGAAAACCTTCTTCAGATGGAAGAAGGGTTCCAACCCGAAATGTCACTCATCCTGTTTCTTCAGGGATGCTGCCTGACCCGCTGCGTTACTCCGGCACTTTTTGTCCATCTTTGATGTAAACCAGCACCTGCAGTTCCTTCCTACACAGAGTAGCAATAATGTGGCACAACCAGTAGAGGTGCTGCCTCACGGCACCAGAGACCCGGGTGTAATCCAGCTCTCCCGACAACCTCCGACACTCTGGAAAAAGCAATCTAAGTTTGAAGGAACGGGCAATATGTGCCTTCCCAGGGGCAGGGTGTTGGGGAAAGGATTGGAAGGGATCAGGCGTTTTGGAAAGTTTTGGAACGTGCTGTAGCTTCCCAACTCAAACACCACCTCTCTACCAATAACCTGTATGAAACTTTCCAATCCGGATTCCGCTCCAACCACTGTACTGAAACTGAGCTCCTCAAAATCACAAACGACATTCTCCTCTCCTCCGACGCTGGCAACCTCAACATCCTCATCCTACTTGACCTCAGCGCCGCCTTTGACACCATAAATCACTCCATTCTCCTCACCCGACTTGAAACCTCCTTTAACATCACCGGCATAGCCCTATCCTGGTTCAAATCTTACCTCTCTGACAGACACCAGTTCATCTCCATTAACAACTGTAAATCCCCCACCGCTCCCCTCCCCCAAGGTGTCCCCCAAGGCTCAGTCCTTGGCCCCCTCCTCTTCATCCTCTACCTGTTCCCCCTTGGTCAATTAATCCGCCGTCATGGTCTCAACTTCCACTGCTTCGCCGATGATATCCAGCTCCTCATCTCCACCAAGTCAATCTCCCCCACCACACACTCTACACTGACAAACTGCGTCACTGAAATAAAATCTTGGCTTCAATCAAATTTCATCAAACTCAACTGCAACAAATCTGAAATCATCATCATCGGTCCAAAAACGCTCACCAAATCCACCCAAAACTTCATCCTCAACATTGATGGTCTCCCAGTATCCACCTCCCCTCACATCCGGAATCTTGGAATCATCTTTGATCAAACCCTCTCCTTCGACAAACACATCAAACACATCACAAAGACAGCCTTCTTCCACCTCAAAAACATTGCCCGTCTCCGTCCATGCCTCTCCTCCACAGCTGCAGAAACCCTCATCCACGCCTTCATCACCTCCCGTCTGGACTACTGCAACAGCCTCCTCTATGGCGCACCCTCAAAAATCATCAGTAAACTTCAATACATTCAAAACTCCGCTGCCCGTCTACTCACCCACACCCCGATCCGTGACCATATCACCCCCGTCCTTTACAAACTCCACTGGCTCCCCATCCCCCAGAGAATCCAGTACAAAATCCTCCTCATGACCTACAAAGCCCTCCATAACCTGGCCCCATCCTACCTGACCGACCTCCTCCACAGGCACACTCCCACCTGCACCCTCCGCTCTGCTGCTGCCAATCTCCTATCCCCCCACATCCGGACCAAACTCAGATCCTGGGGGGACAGGGCATTCTCCATCGCTGCTCCCACCCTATGGAACTCACTACCTCAAACCGTCAGAGACTCCTCCACACTCACCACATTCAAAACATCACTGAAGTCTCACCTATTCAATACTGCCTTCAACCACTGAAGGCCACCCCACCCTCTGTCTCCTTTCTCTGTTTGTTTACTTATTTATCTATTTATTCACTTCCCTATGTTCTCTAAATCCCTGTAAAGCGTCTTTGAGTATATGAAAAGCGCTATATAAATGTAATGTATTATTATTATTATTATTAAAGACTAGCCTTGCTCAGGAGCGGAATTAATCTATTTATTTATTTATTGTCACGGGTACCGAGGTACAGTGAGAAGCTTTCTTGTTGCATGCTATCCGGGTCAGCGGAAAGATTATACAGTTTTACAATCAAGCCATCCAGCATGTACAGATACTGGATAAAGGGAATAATGTTTAGTGCAAGATAAAGTCCATTAAAGTCCGATTAAAGATAGTCTGTGGGTCTCCAATGAGGTTGATGAGAGGTCAGGACCTCTTTCTGATTAGTGATAGGATGGTTCAGTTGCCTGATAACAGCTGGGAAGAAACTGTCCCTGAATCTGGAGGTGTGCGTTTTTACACTTTGCCTGATGGGAGAGGGGAGAAGAGGGAGTGACCAGGGTGTGACTGAACCTTGATTATGTTGGTGGCCTTGCCGAAGCAACGTGAAATATGGATGAAGGCAATAGACAATAGACAATAGACAATAGGTGCAGGAGGAGGCCATTCGGCCCTTCGAGCCAGCACCGCCATTCAATGTGATCATGGCTGATCATTCTCAATCAGTACCCCGTTCCTGCCTTCTCCCCATACCCCCTGACTCCGCTATCCTTAAGAGCTCTATCCAGCTCTCTCTTGAATGCATTCAGAGAATTGGCCTCCACTGCCTTCTGAGGCAGAGAATTCCACAGATTCACAACTCTCTGACTGAAAAAGTTTTTCCTCATCTCAGTTCTAAATGGCCTACCCCTTATTCTTAAACTGTGGCCCCTTGTTCTGGACTCCCCCAACATTGGGAACATGTTTCCTACCTCTAACGTGTCCAACCCCTTAATAATCTTATACGTTTCGATAAGATTTCCTCTCATCCTTCTAAATTCCAGTGTATACAAGCCCAATCGCTCCAGTCTTTCAACATATGAAAGTCCCGCCATTCCGGGAATTAACCTAGTAAACCTACGCTGCACGCCCTCAATAGCAAGAATATCCTTCCTCAAATTTGGAGACCAAAACTGCACACAGTATTCCAGGTGCGGTCTCACCAGGGCCCTGTACAACTGCGGAAGGACCTCTTTGCGATGGAAGGGAGGTTGGTTTGCGTGATGAACCTTACCTATCATTGCACCAAATGTCTTTTAAGCATTGCAGCCACCTCCACAGCTTCCTCTGGCAGCTCATTGCATCTCCCTACTACTCTCTGTGTGAACAAGTGACATCTCTGCACCTCTTTCCCGACGGGAGAGAGGAGAAGAGGGAGTGACTGGGGTGAGACTGGTCCGCGATTATGCTGGTGGCCTTGCTGAGGCAACCTGTCAAAATGTTGTCTCACTGTCTGTTTCTGTCTTCCAAAGATAGGGAGGGCCGAAAAGGCCTGTTTCCGGCTGTATATATATGATGATGATGATGATGATGATGAAAGCACATCACGAGAAGAAAAAAGAGGAACAAAATAAATGGACGAAGCAAATGATTTCTGGACGTGCCCCGTTCATTTGAAAGTGAACAGCAACAAATTCTTAGTCATCCTCTTCTGCGAAATCACAAAATGCAACGCATTGTTTCCCGATTAATGGGCTTATTATCAGTGATGTGGGGAGAGAAGGTATCTATTGTTTTAATCGCTGTTCTGTCAAGCACACACTACATAATGGCTGGGCTGGGATGAAGTAGTGCCTTCTGATTGGGAGAGAGGAATCATTACAGCTCCACACTGACTTGCAAAGGTGCTATTTATAAATGAACTGGGATGGGTTGTGCTGTGGATGCACGAAGAGACAGGAGGGAAAGGTTAACACACAAACATTCGAACGTAGCCAGGAAGATCTAAAAGTCTGTCAGAAATATATAAAGGATCTCATTTGGGTCCAATACAAATTCCGGGGTTTAGCTCTTTGTACTGCAATATTTTTGCCTGGCTATCCGTAAAACACTGGTTAAGCCTCTGATCAGACATTTTATTGAGGATGTAGCTGTTAAAGAGGAATTATTCCAACCAGTAGGGGGTCAGCAAAGAGAGAACACAGATCCAAGTCAATCAGTCAAAAATCAAAGTCTGGGATTAAGTCTATTTCGCTGTGATCTGGAACACGTTTCACGAGAGGGCAGTGGGAACAGATTGAGTGGAAATCTTCAACAGAAAATTGAATTTCATAGAGTAATAAAGCCGTCATTGGAGTCGCGTGGAATCCGACTCAAACGTTCAGATTGTCAGACTCCCTGCTCTCACATTGACAGCCTCATGATTCGGCGTAACAGGTAACACTCAGGAGGGGTGCCAAGTGTTGTGAAATTTCCCTCTGTTCATGTTCATCAGTCACAGGAGCAGAATTAGGCCATTCGGCCCATCAGGTCTACTCCGCCATTCAATTATGCCTGATCTATCTTTTCCTCTCGAGCCCATTCTCCTCCCCATAACCCCTGACACCCTTACCAATCAAGAATCTGTCAATCGCCACTTTAAATATACCCAATGGCTTGACCTCCGCCACCGTCTGTGGCAATGAATTCCACAGATTCACCACCCTCTGACTAAAGAAAGTCCTCCTCATCTCCTTTCTAAAGGTATGTCCTTTTATTCTGAGGCTGTGCCCTCTGGTCCTCGACTCTCCCACTAGTGGAAACATCCTCTCCACATCCACTCTATCCAGACCTTTCACTATTCGGTAAGATTCAATGAGGTCACTTCTCAGCTTTGTGCAGTCCAATTAAAGATAGTTCAAAGGTCTCCAATGAGGTAGATGGTAGGTCAGGACCACTCTCTAGTTGTTGACGGATAGTTCATTTGTGTGATTGCAGCTGAGAAGAAACTCTTCCTCTGAGAAGAGTCTGGAGGTATACGTTATCACACTTTTGTACCTCTTGCCAGATGGGAGAGGGGAGAAGAGGGAGTGACAGGTCCTTGATTATGCTGGTGGCCTTGCCGAGGCAGTGTGGTGTAGATGGAATCAATAGAAGGGAGGATGGTTTGCCTGATGGTCTGTGCTACATCCACAACTCTGCAATTTCTGGTGGTCTTGTATCTTGTATGTTCTACAATTTAAATGCATTTGTTTTTAATGCAGAAAACACAACAACCAACTTGCACGGCACGACAACCTACTTTAATCACTAACACAATAGAACATAGAACAGTACAGCACAAGAATGGGCCCTTCGACCCACAATGTCTGTGCTGAACATGATGCCAAGACCAACTCTTCTCTGACTGCACTAACCCATACCCCTCCATTCCCCCGCATATCCATGTGTCTAAAGTTACAAATGCCCATGATGACCAAAGATGTTTCAAGGATATAGCACAAAGTGCTGGAGTAGCCCAATGGGTCAGGCAGCTTCTCTGGAGGACAAGGATAGGCAACGTTTTGGGTTGGGACCCTTCTGGACAGATGTATCAAGAGTCGTATTCCAAATAAGCATTGTCTTTTTGTTGATGGTGCACAGTGTAACTGCGCCTCTAAAAAGTTAAACGTCCTTAATTCGTTTTCCGGCCACGTGAAATATATGTTCATTAACGGTGCGTACCGGCATGTTTTTATATACAAATAAAACACTGTCAATAATAATGTACAACCTGTAAAATTGTACAGTTGCTTCTTATCCTCCAAAACTTTATCTTTTACCTCGCACTAAACATTATTTTCACATTATTCCCTTTATCATGTATCTATACACTGTGGATGGCTCGATTGTAATCTTGTATTGTCTTTCCACTGACTGGTTAGCATACAACAAAAGCTTTTCACTGTACCTCGATACATGTGCCAATAAGCTATTATCTACATCACTGGAAACCCTTGGACTATCTGTGATCGGACTTTACTAGACTGTATCTTGCACTAAATGTGATTCGCATTATTCCCTTTATCTAGTATCTGTACAATGTGGACGGCTCGACTGTAATCGTATAGTCTTTCCGCTGGTTGGTTAGCAGACAAAAAAAGATAGGTTTTTCACTGTACCTCAGTCAGTACGTATGACAATAAACTAAACTAAGACAGAGATGCTGCCTGTCCCGCTGAGTTACTCCAGCATTTTGTGTCTATCTTCGCTGTAAACCAGCATCTGCAGTTCCTTCCTAAACTAAACTATTGTTCGTTGGTGCTCAAAGGGTTAGGGCAGCACTCAAACTGTGGAATGCTGCCTTGGATCATTTACTTAGACCGCAGGACCGTAATTATTTACAGCTTAAAAACACTTGTGCTTATCCCAACCCCCCCCAAAAAATCATTTTTCCTCTTCTTTGTTCCATTCTCTGCAATGTTGCTTTGGTAAACTGCTACCAGCAATCTGTTTGCAATTATGTCTGGCATGTTTCGATCGGAGCTTTTGAAAGGAAGCACCGTTTAAAGTATAAAGGGGGGGGACGCATACTGCCACATTTTGGAGCTAAATTAGACACCGGTTTCTGGTTTGGCTTCATCTAATGTCAGCGTCAATGTGCCACAGGACATGGAGAATGACCGTAGCTCAGTACAGCTCATCCCTTTGAAATGGGACACGTCGCAACACTTGGCTGCCACGTTCTACGTGCAGCTTTAAAATCCTCTCCTTTCATTTATTTTTCTCCCCTTTAATTTTGCTCCTCTTCCATTCATTATGCATTACAACCATAAAATTATGCAGCACATTTACGAAGATGTTGCCAGGACATTGAGGGCCAGAGTGAGAGGGAGAGGTTGGGCCGGCCGGGACTTTATTCCCGGGAGCGCAGGAGGGTGGGAGATCTTATGGAAGGGTACAAAATCATGAGGGGAATAGATTGGGTGAATGCACAATCTTTTACCCAGAGTGGGGGAATCCAGAACCAGGGGACGTAGGTTTAAGCTGAAATGGGAAAGGTTTAATAGGAAACCCCAGGGGCAACTTTTTTACACAGAGGGTGGTGGGTACATGGAACGAGCTGCCAGAGGAGATAGTTGAGGCAGTTACTATAATAACATTTAAAAGGCATGTCAACAGGAACATGGAAAGGAAGGGTTTTCAGGGATATGGGCCAAATGCAGGTAAATGGGACATGCTCAGATGGGACATATTGGTGGGCATGGGTGAATTGGTCCGAAGGGCCTGTTTCTGTGCTGTATGTCTCTATGACTATCTGACATTCCTCCTACCTAGATCCATTCAGATAAATTTCCTCTACACCATATCCAAAGCCTTGATATCTTTCCTCACATTTATTTACCTGAACTAGAGAAAGGTAAAGGATTAAATGCAAGATCATTAACAGAGTTGATGTACAGAAGGATCTTGGGGTCCAAATCTGTAGCTTCCTGAAAGTGCATAGAGTTGTAAAGAAGGTGAGTGGTTTACCTTCCTTCATTGTTCACAGCATTGAGTATTAAAGTCAGGAGGTCATATTGCATCTTTGTTTAGGGCACATTTGGTAATTGCGTGCAGTTCCGGTCACCCCATTAAAGGCATCATGTTCATCACCGACATTGTGGGACAAAGGGGCTGTTTCAGTGCTGTACTCTTCAATGTGGAAAGATACAGCGTTATTCAGCAGGTTAGGCAGCTTCTCTGGAGAACATGGAAAGGCAACGATTTGGATCAGGACCCCACTTCAGACCCGAAACATTGCCGATCCACATTCTCCAGTGATGCTGCCTGACCCGCTGAGTTATTCCAGCGCTTTATGTCTTTTTTTGTAAACCAGAATCTGTACTTCCTTAATATCTACGTGGTACTTTCTATGGTCTGTGAAACCAATGATTTGGAAACGTTTATTTAAACTGGAAGTCGAAGATTAGCCCACACACCAAATCTGTGATTTGAATTCACATGCTCTGCATAGCTAAGATCCATATTGGGTTTGTTAATAAAGAATAGAGCCACCTCTTTCATCGCGCCATGTTTGTAGACTGTGTCTCTGGATTAAATCGGTATTTAGGCTACCCGCAATAACACGCTACAGGATTGAAAGGAAAACGGTAATGTTATTATTCAGCCTGGCAGCACTAGTGAGATAGAACGCTATGGAACTAAACTGTGCAAACAATTTTCCACATTGTTGGAGGAGCTGAAATAATGTTGTATAATTAACCTTTTAAAAAATGTAGCATTCGTTTAGTATAGCTGTTGCACAAGAGAATATAAGACGAATAAATCAATCATTCTTCAGCACAGCCAAGGTTATCCGCTATCGACTAAACAATGCTCATCGAAACCCCACCATATTCTCAAATTAAACTATTAGTTACTCAATGACCGTCATTCATTCATGCGGTGCCTTTGTGAATGAGCTGTTCATTGGGATAGAAGGCCCCCGCAAGCATCGGACTCGTCAGGTCTAAAGGTCAGCTGTTGCTCAGCTTCTTTGGCTGAGTTTTAGATTTAGAGATGCAACGCAGAAACCAAGTCCACGCCGACCAGCGATCACCTGTACATTAGTTCTATCCTACACACTCGGGGCAATTTGCAGAAGCCAATTAACCTACAAACCTGCACATATGTCAAAGGTCCCAGAAACTGGCTCCTATTTATTCCTTGGAGTGTAGGAGGATGAGGGGTGATATTCCATCTTTCATGAGAGGAATAGATAGAATAAATGCACAAAGTCTTTTATCCAGAGTAGGGGAATCAAGAACCAGAAAATATTGGTTTAAGGTAATGATTTAATAGGAACCTGAGGGGCAACATTTTTTTACACAAAGAGTGGTGGATATATGGAACGAGCTGCCAGAGGAGGTAGTTGAGGCAGGTACTTTTGCAATGTTAAAAAAACACTTGGATAAGTACATGGTTTAGAAGGGTACAGGCCAAACGTAGGCAGGTGGGACTAGTGTGGATGGGCATGTTGGTTGGCATGGGCAAGTTAGGCCGAAGGATCTGTTTCTGTGCTATATGACACTACGACTCTATTTCAGTACCTCAGCTAGGTTTAGGTTTAGGTTTAGTTTTATTATTGTCACGCATACCGTGAAACAGTGTAAAGTTTTGTTTTGCATGCTATCCAATCAAATGAGATAATACGATACATGAATGCAATCAAGTCAAGCACAAGTACAACAGGTAAAGCAAAGAGATAGCTGTCAGAGTGCAGAATATGGTGTCTCAGCATTCAAGTGTTAAATTCCTGAGAAAGTCCAGTGAATGAAGTCGGCTGGAAAATCAGACCGCACCCTTATTTTTGCAAGGACAGTTCAGAAATCTAATAACAGAGGGGAAGAAGCTGTTCCTGAGTCTGGAGGTGCGCGCTTTCAAGTTTCTGTATCATCTGCCAGATAGGAGCAGGGAGAAGGAATGACCGGGTGGGACATGTCTTTGATTATGTTGGCTGTTTTTCCGATGCAGCGTGAAGTATTAGTGGAGTTGATTGTGGGGACTCTGGGCTGTGCGATGGAACGGGCTACAAACTCTCTGCAGTTTCTTGTTGTCTTGGCCAGAGCTGTTCCCAAACCAAGCTGTGATGCAACCGACAGCGTGCTTTCTACGGCACATCTGTAGAAGTTGGTAAGAGTCATTAGAGACATGCCGAATTTCTGAGAAACCAGTTTTTTTACAGAGTCCAGTAATGTAAACAAAAACCACGATTTTTGCTGTTTAAAAGTTGGTTGTAAGACAGATATAATAGATGGTATGATTACAAGAGCAACTCCTATCCATTTTCAGATAACGACCTGGGAATCTTTTCCATCTGCATGAGAGGGCAGACAAGGTTTCATCTGGGAGTCTCCAAGTCTGGACATGTAGAACTCCCTCAGTCTCACACTGAAATATCACCAGAGGTGTCATGTTCCCCTCTCCCCAGGGAAGCTACAATTGTGATATTTGGACACAGGGGCAAGCAAAACTGACTTTTCCCCATCCTTGCCTCTGACACATTGAAAACGCAGCTGACTCTTGCAACTGTTTTTCCTCTATCCTACCCTGGGTTTACAAATCCTCTTAGGTAGTCCCAAGAATTTCCTGACTTAGGTTTAGGGGGATATGGGTCATATGCAGGCAAGTGGGACTGGTGTAATTGGGGGCATGTTAGTCGGTGTAGGGCAAGATGGGACGAAGGGCCTGTTTCCACTCTGTATGACACTATGTGCCACTGCCTTACAGTACAAATGTACTGTACTTCGGGTTCGATCCTGACTACGAGCACTGCCTGTATGGAGTTTGTACATTCTCCCCGTGACCGCATGGGTTTTCTCCGGGTGAAACTGCTCAGTCCATTGTAGGTACTGACATCCCTACCATCAAAGGGATCTGCCTCAAAGATTCAATGTCATCCTATGTTAACGAGAGCGAGGTGGACCGCCGAGAATGAAGGGGGGAGCCGGCGGGGGTGTCCTTGTTGGCCTGCCATGTGCAACGGCAGGCCTGGTTCACTGCGGCGAGCAGAAGATAAGCCTGTTCAATGAATTTTTGAACCAGCGATCACCCCGTACACTAGAACTATCCTACACACTAGGGACAAGTTGCAATCTTTACCAAAGCCAATTAACCTACAAAGCTGTATGTCTTTGATGTACAGGAGGACACCGGAGCACCGCGAGAAAACCCGCGCGGTCACAGGGAGAACGTACAAACTCCATACAGACAGCACCCAAAGTCTGGATCGAACCTGGTCTCGGGTGCTGTAAGGCAGCAACTCAACCACTGCGCCACTGTGCCACCCAATAGATTCTTCCTCATTGATTAGGTCATAAGGTTATAAGTGATAGGGGCGGAATTTGGCCATTTGGCCCATCAAGTCAACTCTGCCATTCAATCATGGCTGATCTATATCTCCCTCCTGCCTTCTCGCCACAACCCCTGACACCCAAACTAAACAAGAATCTATCTATCTCTGTTTTTAAAATATCTATTGACAGCCTCCACAGCCTTCTGTGGCGAAGAATTACATAGATTCACCGCCCGCTGACTAAAGATATTCTTCCTCATCTCCTTCCAAAAGGAACATCCTTTAATTCTGAGGCTATCACCTCTAGTCCTAGACTCTTTCACTAGTGGAAACATCCTCTCCACATCCACTCTATCCAAGCCTTTCATTAAGATTGAAGAAGGGGCCTATCACAAAAAGACCCATAATCACACTATTCACACTCCTACCATCGAGAAGAAGATACAGGAGTCTAAAAACCCTGACCGCAGGTTCAAGAACAGCTTCTTCCCAACAATCATCTGGTTCTTGAACACTGTACAGAAACCTCAATGAATTTCTATGGACTGTCTTTGGTCGAACTAAGGACTTTGGGTTTTTTGCACTAGTATTGTGATAATTCATTAACTGAATTATTTGTTTAATGAATCTTTGGTTTAGTTTAGAGCATGGATGCAGGCCCTTTGACCCACTAAGTACACACCGACAACACTAGTTCACACTAGTTCTTTGTTATCCCACTTTCTCATCCACTCCCTACACACTAAGGGGCAATTTACAGAAGCCAATTAACCTACGCACGTCTTTCGGGATGTGAAACTCGTCACAGGGAGAACATGCAAACTCCACACGGGCAGCATGCGAGGTCAGGATCGAACCCAGGTCTCTGGAGCTGTGAGGCAGCAGCTCTACCAGTTGCACCACTGTGCTGTAAACATGTGTGTGTTTTACAATTGCTCAGTGGTTCAATGGTCCGTTATTATTACATGTACAGACATGCAATAAAATTATTTTTTTTGCATACCGTTCGGTAAAGGATAGCCGTACCTAAGCACAATCCCCGATTAGTATGCGGCGCATTGAAGTAGTCCACCGAGACCACATGCAAGAGTCGCCAGGTTTTGGCTCCATTTTCAAAGTCCAGCCCAGTCCGCACACTCGGCCTTCAGGGTCTGTCATGCTGCTGCAAGTAAGAATGTCTCTGTCCCATTGACAATTAAACACTCGTGACTCTTAAAATGCTCTCACTCCATAACTGAGTTGCTAGAATTCCTACATCTCCTTAAGAGGGCAGCACTGCTCTCTGAAGTCAAGAGAGAGTCAAGTCAAGAGTGTTTTATTGTCTTATGTCTCAAAATAGAACAATAAAATTCATGCTTGCAGCAGCACAACAGACATGTAAACAGAGTACTCTGTGAAACCCATAATGAACAATCAAAACCAGCATCTGCAGTTATTTTCTTATATATATATATACTCTACCAAGTAAACCCGTTGGGCTCAAACCTCTCCTGCATTGGTGCAGCACCCTCTCCTCTCCTCCCCCCTCTCCCCCTCCCCCTCTCCCCCTCTCCCCCCTCCCCTCCCCTTCCTTCCCCCCTCCCTCCCTCCTCCCCCTCCCTCCTCCCCCCCTCCTCCCTCCCTCCCTCCCTCCATCCCCCCTCCCCCTCCCCCTCCCCTCCCTCTGTGACTGTGTATTAATATGCAACCAGTGTGCTTGATCTAAGTCCCTCCAGCATAGGATCATGCAGACATGAGATCATTCAGCCTTTGAAACCTCAAACCATGGAGTTTAGATGAATGAGGAGAAGTGATTTATTCAAACATATAAGATACTAAAGACTTGACAGGTTAGATGTTGAGATGTTTCACTAGTGGAAGAGTCACAAACAAGAGCATGTATGATGAGCATTTGACAGCTCTGGGTCTGCACTCGCTGGAGTTTAGAAGGATGAGGGAGGACCTCATTGAAACTTACTGAATAATGAAAGGTCTGGATAGAGTGGATGTGGAGAGGATGTGCAGAGGATGTTTCCACTAGCGTGAGAGTCTAGGACCAGAGGGCACAGCCTCAGAATAAAAGAACGTATATCTTTAGAAAGGAGAAGAGGAGGAATTTCTTTAGCTGGAGGAATTTAGCTGGTGAATCTGTGGAATTCATTGCCACAGATGGCAATGGAGGCTGTCATTGGGTATTTTAAAAGCAGAGATTGACTGGTTCTTGATTAGTAAGGGTGTCAGGGGTTATGGGGAGAAGGCAGGAGAATGGGGTTGAGAGAGAAAGAGAGATCAGCCATGATCGAATGGCAGGGTAAACTCAATGGGCCGAATGGCCTAATTCTGCTTCTATGATTTATGAACTTATCAACTTACATAGCTGCAAAATAAGTGTGGGTCATTAACGTGGAGGTATGTCAGAATTTCTTCTCTGAGGGAGAGGTGAATTTCTAGAATTTTCAGCCCTAGAAAGTGGTGGTCAGATCGATAGAAATGTTTAGGGTGGAGAATAGTTGGAAGATCAAGGAATTGTGGGCTACGGGGAACTGGCACAAAGGAGTTGGAGCCAGCATAGATATCGAATGGTGGGACAGGCTTGAGGGAATGAATGGCCTACTCCTGTGTGTTAGACAGTCAGAACCATTTCAAAGAAAGAATATACAAGAGAAAAAAAATCTTGGCCATGAACAGGTCAAGTTGAGAGGGGCAACATTTAAAGGAGATGCCTGTGGCAATTCTTCCACCTCCTCTGGCAATTCTTCCACCTCCTCTGGCAATTCTTCCACCTCCTCTGGTAGTACACTCCAGATATCAACCACTCTCTGTGTAAAAAAAAACTTACCTCTCAGTTCCCCTTTAAAACTCCTTCCCCTTACCTATTAGGTTTGGGTTTATTAATGTCATGTCTCCCGAGGTAAAATGAAAAGCATGTTTTGTATGCTATCTAAACAGATCAGATATACCATACATCAGTACAATCAAGTCAAACTCAAGTACAATAAATAAAGTTAAGGGGAAGATACAGAGTGCGGAATATAGGTCTCAGCATTACAGCACATTGGTGCCATAGACAAAGTCCAATGTCTATTGTGGGCTGGAGGTGTACTGGACAGCACCCGAGAATATGGAAGGACCTTACATCTATGCTCTCTTGTTTTTCTACCATGGGACAACTTGCTGACAACCTGCCCTATCTATAAAAGGGCATAAAGTGCTGGAGTACCTCAGCGGGTCAGACAGCACCTCTGGAGAACAGGGATAGGTATCATTTTGGGTTGGGACCTATCTATCTATTTTCCTTCTATTGCGCACCTCCATCAGGTCACCCATCAGTCTCCTTTGCTCCAGGGAAATGAAGCCCAGTCTATTCAATCTGAAGCAATTCTTTTTAATGTACTTCCTTAACATCATTAGGCAGAGTGAATGTCTTCAACTCATCTGAAAATCAGTGGAAAACTGATAACTATCCCAGGTAGACTGACAATACAGCACTGATTGCACATTTAAATGTGAAATTACAGGAGTCACTTGATGAAGCAAATCAGACAAATTTAAGAATATTGATTGAAATTAAGTGGCAGGAAGATGAAATCAATGATAATGAGAAACAGAGAGAAGTTCCTAAAATTGACCTTAAGAATGAAAAATAGGTGAAAATTGTTTATTTACTCCCGTAAAATGACAAAGTCACAAAGGGAAAAAGACCCTGTGCATTAACCCTATTTATTTTCCTCGTGAGTTTGTACACCTCTATAAGATCACCCCTCAGCTGCCTGTGCTCCAAGGAATAAAGTCCAAGCCTACCCAACTTCTCCCTGTAGTTCAGGTCCTCAAATCCTAACATCCTCGTAAACCTTCTCGACCCTTCTTCCAGCTTAATAACATCTTTCCTACAGCAAAGTGACCCAAAACTGAACACGATACTCCAAATGCGGCCTCACAAACATTTGCACAACTGTAACACAACATCCCAACCTCCACATTCCATATCCTGATTGATGTTACAATTGTTTCAAGGAGGCTTTCAGAATCTTCTTGAATCATTGTGTCTGGCATCTTTCCTATAGAAGTGTGACCAAAACTGAATACAATACTCCAAGCGCGACCTCACCAGCGACTAGTACAAGTGCAGCATAACATCCCAGCTTCCACATTCAGTTTCCCGATTGATGAAGCAACAGTCTGGAGAATAGAATACAGACCAACCTAAAGTTGTAAGACTCAGTCCATTCAAAACCGTGGGGAGGGTGGGAGCTGCATACTAAAGTGCACTGCAAGTCATGGATAAAGCTGTTCTGAAAAACTTCACGGGGCAAACCATAGATCTGGAAACGTTCTCCATGAATCATGAGTTTGGGTAAAGGGCTCTGTGCATTCACCCTATCTATTCCCCTCATGATCTTATACACCTCTATGAGATCACCCTGCAGCCTCCTGCGTTCTGAGGAATAATGTCCTAGATTGCCCAACCTCTCCCTTGAGCTCAGCCCCTCAAATCCTGGCAAAATCATTGTAAATTATCTCTGCACTCTTTCCAGCTTAACAACATTCTCCCGATAATAGATACAAGTGCTAGAGTAACTCAACGGGTCAGGCTACATCAGGCAGAAGGATGGGTGACCTTTCTGTTCGGAACCCTTCTTCAGACTATTTCTCCATCCTTTTTCTCCAGAGATGCTGCCCGACCCATTGAGTTTCTCAGCACTTTGTGCCTATCTTCGGTATAAACCAGCATCAACAGTTCCTTCCTAGACATTCTTCCTACAGCAGGGTGGCCAAAACTTAGCACAATATTTCAAATGCAGTTTCTCCAACATTTTGTACAATTGTAACATAACGTTCCAACTTCTATACTCAATAGCCCCAGGGAATTATACTTTCTGCTGAAGGTAATATGTCTTCACATGCACTCCCATTTTTTTCACTTCATCATTTTATACGATTTGATTAAATTTCTCCACAATCCCTTAGGCAGTTTCAACCCACAGCTGAAACATTTCCCTTAATCAACTCCTTCACTGCATTTGGACCACAGCAGTGTAAGCATGAGAGAGCGACAGGAATTAAACAGGATAATGTAAGTACTCCTCTAGTACTCCTCCCATATTGAGTTCTGCAAAATGTTATTTTCCTTCCATTTCTCTCTTTTCCAGACAGTTTATACCTCGTGGGTCTGAAGAAGGGTCTTTACTTTACTTTAGACTTCAGAGATACAGCATGGAACCAGGCCCTTCGGCCCACCGAGTCCACGCTGACAAGCGATCACTCTGTACACTAATTATAGCCCACGCACTAGGGACAATTTTAATAATTTTTACCGAAGCTAATTCACCTACAAGCCTGTACGTCTTTGGAATGTGGGGGGAAACTGGAGCATTCAGAGGAAACCCGCATTCTCTGTGTTAAAAACTTGCCCCACACATCTCCTTTAAACTTTCACCCTCTCGCCTTAAAGCTATGCCCCCTGGTATTTGATTTTCCATCCTGGGAAAAAGGTTCTCACTGTCTATCCGATCTATGCCTCGTATAATTTCATGTACTTCTATCAGGGCTCCACTCAACGTCCAGAGAAAATTGTCGTACATTGATGCAGCAGGTAGTGCTGCTGTCTTGGAGCTCCATTGGCCTGGATTCAGTCCTGAGCTGTCTGAGTGGAGTCTGCACATTTCGATAAAAACAATCAGAGTTTGTCCAACCTCTCCTTATAGCAAATCCAAGCAAAGCAACGTTCTGGTAAACCTCTTCTGCACCTTCTCCAAAACCTCCATATCCTTCCTGTTGTAGGGCGACCAAAAATGCCCCCACACTCTAAATGCAGCCTAACCAAAGTTTTATAAAGCTTCAACACAACTTCCTGACTCTTATACTCAAGTGGGTTTGTCCTACCTTTGTTTGACTTTCCACCTCCCACTTGTCATGGTCAGGTTCCATCTGCCAAAGTTCCGCCCAACTGGATGGGCAATAACTGCCAGGAATCACTTAAAGACATTTTAAAATGATGCTTCTGCTGTTCCAGTTTTGTGTTGAGTTCGAAATAATAATAGTGGTAGCCACAAATCAAAATTGTTTGAAACAGAACATTTAAACTGTTGCATCTGTGCCGTTTCCATCTGAACCTTGTACTTAAGCACTACAAAAGAAAAGAAGACTCAGATGTTACAACCGTTTATGATGGGGCAGCAGTCGGGCTGCTGCTTTACAATGCTAGAGACCTAGCTTCAATCCTAACTATGGGTGCTGTCTATGCGGAGTTTGTACATTCTGCCCGTGACCACGTGGGTTTTCTCCGTCCGGGTGCTCCAGTTTCCTCCCACACTCCAAAGACGTGGGGGTTGTAGGTTAATTGGTTTCTGTAAATTGTCCTTAGTGTGTAGAATAGAACTAGTGCACGTGTGATCCTTGGTCAGCGTGATCCTGGTGGGCTGAAGGGCCTGGTTCCACTCTGCATCTCAAAACCAAACTAAACTTAACTAAACTAAAATCTTTACTTATGAGAAATACCATGTAGGTGGTTGCGTCCATATTTTAGCATAAGCAAGGACACATTTCTAGCTTATTTATTTTCACAGTCATGGGTAATTGACCTCAGACAGAGATAATATCTCCTAAACTCGGAATTAAATAAATTATGGTTCATTTCATGGGCTTTTGCAAATGACAAGTAATGAGTCCCAGTCTGGTGGGTCTTGATTACTGAGATCCTGAAATAAACCAAATTGGTTCAAGGAACTCATCTTAATCAGGAGGGTTCTCCCTGAAGACTTTGATGATTATATAGACCCCACCCCACCCACATCGTAGAATAATGGTTCACATCTCCTGTTCATATATTGAAGAAGATTACCAACACTACGATTGATCCTCGTAAAATGTCCAGAATTACATCTTCTGTTGATTCACCTTCAGGTTTAGTTTAGTTTAGTTTAGTTTAGAGACAAAGCATGGAAATAGACCCTTCGGCCCAGCTGGTCTGTGCCAACCAGTGACCACCCGTGCATTAGTTCTCTGTTATCCCACTTTCCCCACCCACTCGCTGACTAACGATTACCTGTACATTAGCTCTATCCTACAAATTAGGGACAATTTACAGAAGCCAATTAACCTGCACACCCCCACGTCTTTGGAATCTGGGAGGAAACCGGAGCACCTGGAGAAAACCCATGCGGTCACAGAGAGAACATGCAAACTCCGTATAGACAGCACCTGCAGACAGGATCGAACCCGGGTCTCTGGTGCTGAAAGGCAGCAACTCTATCACTGCGCCATTGTGCCGCCTACCAAGATAAGAGTTTGTTTTCTCTCCATTTTTAATCTAGTTGTTGGCACTGAAATTGATGAAGGGTAGGGGATGGGTCTGTCTTTCAGTGAGATCATGGCTGATCTCATTATGCATTTCATTACGACATTGTAAGCTGTGCAGTCCATTATCAGCCCAATATCATCCAAGACCCACACCTCCCTGAGCACACTCTCATTTCACTGCTTTCATCGGGATGAAGGTACAGGAGCCTAAAAACCATGACCACCAGATCAAGAACAGCTTCTTCCCAACAACCACAAGGCTCTTGAACGCTGCACAACACTAACCACTGAGTTATCTCAGCAACTGTGAACTTGTATGGACTGTCTTTGGCTACATTAAGGACATTGATTTTTTGCACTGGGGTTACGGTTGTTAATTTATTGTATTTCTGTTTTATTACTATTTACTATATATGTGCAATGTGTTTACAGGCCTGTTATGTGGCTCACAACCATCTGGCTATTAAACACTACAAATGCCAATTAAACTTTGAACTGCACTAGGGACTTCAAACTTTTTGTTTTGTTTTTCATTAATATTGTGTGTTTTTTTCATTTATTGAACTTGTTTTTGTTTTATTATTATGTTATCTAATGGGTACCGCGTTTATAAGCCTGTTATCTTGCTGAATGTGAAGATTAAATTGTTCATACATATGGTACATGTGAAAGTATGTACATCCTCTCACCAACATCCTCTCACCCCAAAGACGTACAGGTATGTAGGTTAATTGGCTGGGCAAATGTAAAAAATTGGCCCTGGTGTGTGTAGGATAGTGTTAATGTGCGGGGATCGCTGGGCGGCGCAGACCCGGTGGGCCGAAGGGCCTGTTTCCGCGCTGTATCTCTAAATCTAAAAATCTAAAAAAAAACTAGAGAGTGGTCCTGACCCCCCCCCCCATCTACCTTGTCGGAGACCATCAAACTATCTCTAATCAGACTTTAATGGACTTTCTCTTGCATTAAATGTTAAACCCTTTAGCTTGTGTCTGAATACTGTGGACGGCTTGATTGTAATCGTGTATAGTCTCCCCACTGGCTGGATAGCAACAAAAATACTTTCCTCTGTACCTCAGTGCACGTGACAATAATAAACCAAATTAAATGACAGTTAAACACTCTTGACTCCTGACTCTTTCTGATGAGTCTGTGCTGGCCCATTCCCCTACATCTTTCCCAATAAGCCATTCTCTCTCACATTGCCCACAAATCCCTCCCCCCTCACTCCCAATTCTCCTGCAACCCACCTACACTTGCGGTCATTTACAACAGCTAATTAACCTACCAGCCAGTGTGTCTTTGGGACGTGGGAGGAAACGGGAGCCCATGGGGAAAACCCACACACAGTTACAGGAAGAATGTACAAGCTCCAAACTCTCAGCACTGGAGGTCGGGATTGAACTCAGATTACTGGAACATTGGCTGTAAGCAAGGGCCAGGGTAAACAAGCTTTAATTTCTGCAGATGCACCATTGTACAGAATGCACCCTATCTGTTTGCATCAAAACCTTGTTTCAGAATAGCTCTGCCCAAGACCACAGGAAATTGCAAAGAGTTGTGGGTGTAGCCCAGTCCATCACACGGATTAGATTCCCCCACCATCGACTCCATCTACACTTCACGTTGCCTCTGGAAACCATCCAACATGATCAAGGACAATTTTCACCATGGTCAAACCCTCTTCTCCCCTCTCCCATTGAGAAGAAGACACAAAGGTTTGAATGCACGTAACATCAGATTCAAAAACAACTTCTTCCCTGTCGCTACCAGACTACTGAATGAATCTCTCACAAGATCATGGTGTAGCCCCAATCTCCCAATCTACCTTATTACATTCCTTGCAATTTTCACTTTTTCTTTAACCTGCACTTGTCGTAGAAACACTGTATCGCCATTGCATTATATTCTGCTCTCTGCACCTTGGTGGGTGTATGGAACAAACTGCCAGAGGAGATAGTTGAGGCAGATATAATAACAACATTTAAAAGACACTTGGTCAGGTACATGGACAGGAAAGGTTTAGTGGGATACGGGCCAAACACGGGCAAATGGGACTAGCTTACATCTTGGCCAGCGAGATGACTGAGATAAAACCGTTTATTTCATTTTATCGCTGTACCCCTGACAATAGTAAACCAATACAAATTCCAATAATTTAGTTGATAATTTGAAGAAATGCATTCCACTTGCTCTCACAACCACCCATCCTTAAAATAACATCAGCACAAATGATCTGAACTGTTTACTCATCTCGTTGCCAAATATGGGAACTTTCTGTATGCTTAATGTTGGGTGTACCAGTCTCATAGTTAATCTGATGCTTGTAAAGGACTTAGGGATATCCTAATATTTTTACAGATGACATGTGAGCAGATGAGAGGTGCATTTAAAAGTCTGTATAACAGCGGGGAAGAAGTTGGTAGTACGTGCTTTCAACCTTTTGCATCTTCTGCCCGATGAGAGCAGGGGGAAGAATGGCTGGGGTTTGAATGGTCCTTGATTACACTGGTTGCTGACTCCAAACATAGTCTGGAGAAGAGTCTCAATCCAAAATGTCACCTATCCATGGTTTCCACAAATGCTGCCTGAACCTCTGAGTTACTCCAGCACTTTGTGTCTTTTTGTGTGTTAACCAGCATCTGCAGTTCTTTGTTTCTACATTTTCCGTAATCATCATAATCATACTTTATTAGCCAAGCATGTTTTACAATATACGAGGAATTTCATTTGCCATACAGTCATACCAATAAAAAGCAACAGGCCACACAAAATACATTTTAACATGAACATCCACCACAGTGACTCCTCCACATTCCTCACTGTGATGGAAGGCAAAAAAAGTTCAATCTCTCCCTTCTCTGTCCTCCAGTGGTCGGGAGCCTCTAACCTTCTGTTGACGGGACAATCTTACTCCCGTAGCCGGCAGTGGGCCTTCCTCTTCGGGGCGATCAAGCTCCTGTATCGGGGGGGAATCTCAGCTCCTCCGCGCCGGGCCATCTACCCCGGGTCGGTGCTTGTCGAACTTCGTGCGGCTTTTGGAGCTTCCCGACGTCGGTCTCAACCCGAGGCTGCGAGCTCCTTGATGTTAAAGTTCGCAGGCCGCGGTTGGAGCGTCGAACCCAGGCAAGGGATCGCAGGCTCAGATGGTAAATCCACGCCCCGCGATGAGGCTCAAAGTCAGTCCCGAGCAAGGCTCCATGATGTTAGGCCACAGAGCGATCGGAGATACGATCCGGAAAACAATCGCATCTCCGGCAAGGTAAGAGATTGAAAAAAGTTTCCCCCTATCCCCCCCACCCCCCTCATAAAACAAACCAGAGAACATTAACACAAACCTTTAAAACATACTAAAAATAACAACAAAAAGACAAGAAGGACAGGTAGACTGTAGGCCAGGCTTCCATCGAAGCGCCACACGGTGGTATGATTGCTCCATTGTGAAATCTCCTCAAGGTATGCCTACTTTGCAGAAGTTCTCTCTCTGACGGGGGTTCTGTGAGACCCTCTCTCACTGCTCCCACTGTGATTACTGCTGCTCTCCAAATCTACAACCATGTTTTAATCCCAACTCGCTACCACAGTCATATGTTTCCTCATTCAGTCTGAAGAAGGGTCCCGACCCAAAACGTCAGCTATCTATGTTCTCAAAGATGCTGCATGACCCGCTGAGTTACTCCAGCACTATGTCCTTTTGTCAACTACATACATAAACTGGTTTAGCTACATCCAATGAACAAACTAAGCTAACTAATTAACAAACTAACAATTGAACCATATGTAGAAACAAAGAACCGCTGAAGCTGGTTTATACCAAAGATCAACACAAAGTGCTGGAGTAACTCAGTGGGTCAAGCAGCAACTCTGGAGAAAAAGGAGAGATGATATTTTGGATTGGGACCCTTCTTCAGACTGAAAGTAGGATCGACCCGAAACGTCACCCATTCCTTCTCTCCTGAGATGCTGCCTGACCTGCTGAGTTACTCCAGCATTTTGTGAATAAATCGATTTGTACCAGCATCTGCAGTTATTTTCTTATACATCCTGACCTAAAATGTCATCCATCCATTTTCTCCGGAAATGCTGCCTGATATGCAGTTACTTCAGCAGTTTGTGCCTTAACAATTGATCCAAATAGTCATGTCTCATTTGCATCTCTGATCGAGCAGCACCTCCTGACAGAAGTACCAGCCCAGAATGACTTGGCTCCTCTACCCTCTGACTTATAGGGTGGCCCAGTGTTGCAGCTGTCGAGTTGCTGCCTTACAGAGCCAGAGACCCAGCTTCCATCCTGACTAGCGGGTGCTGTTTGTACGGAGATTGTATGTTCTCCCTGTGACCGCGTGGGTGTTCTCATGGTTTCCTCCCATACTCCATGGATGGGCAGGTTTGTAGGTTTCTGTAAATTGTAAATTGTACCCAATGTGTAGGATAGTACTAGCGTAGGGGGTGATCGCTGGTCAGCGTGGACTCGGTGGGCCAGAGGGCCTGTTTCCGTGCTGTATCTCTAGTCTAATGTCTAAAGACTGCTGCTCACTAAAGATCTGACATGGAACAAAGCGGTAATAAGCTGTCTTAACATTAAATGACCCAGAGATTTAAGGCTTACACATCAAAGAACCAGTTTGATAAAACCCTTTCACTGCCAAAGCTTCCCTTTCATGACACAGACACAGCATCAAGTACTCCTTTTGAAAGTCTAATCCTGAAGCATGATCAACCGCAAGTCACGTCCCATAATTTATTCTCAAGATTACCTTCGTCGTCCTTTATCCTTTCATCTTGCGGAAGTGGAGCTGAGGATCATATCAGAGGCATGAACTATCTTCAGCAGTGTCAGCCAACACAACTACCCATGTGGGTAGTCTAGTTTCACAGCGATAGAGTTGCTGCCACACACCTGGTTCGATCTTGCCTACGGGTACTATCTTGGACCACCCCAGTTTAGTCGGTATGGACAAGGTGGGCTGAAGGGCCTATTTCTGTGCTGTACTGCCCGAGGACTCCATCTATTAACACTCTTTAACATTCCATATTCCCACTTCCCAGCTTTTCCAGTCTTTTCCCAGAAGTAATTCCACCTCGCTGCAGGTTTCCCCTGTACACTTTCCCTGGGTAAATATGGTCATTTTGAAATGCAAACAAATACTTAACTATCTAACATGAGCCTACAGCTCCCTGTAGCTGAAAACCTACAATCTAGGCAGCATTCAGGTAGACAACAGAGGGCAGTCACAGCTTTGATTGAACACCCATCCATATCGCAGAACCACAGATAGCGCTGTAGGAAGGAAGTGCAGATGCTGGTTGACACCAAAGATAGACACAAAATGCTGGAGTAACTCAGCGGGCCAGGCACCATCTCTGGAGAAAATGATAGGTGACGTTTCAGGTTGGGACCCTTCTTCAGACTGGACTAAATTCCAAAGACCAGTCTGAAGAAGGGTCTCGACTTGAAACGTCACTTATTCCTTTTCTCCAGAGATGCTGTCTGACCCGCTGAGTTACCCCAGCATTTTGTGCCTATCTTCGGTGTAAACCAGCATCTGCCATTTGGTTGTTGCCATTTTGGTCACCCTGCTGTACGAAAGATGCCATTAAGCAGGAAAACGTGCGGAGAAGATTTACAAGGATGTTGCAAGGACTTGAGGACCTGAGCTAACTGGAGAAGTTGAGCAGGCTGAGACTTTATTCCTTGGAGCGCAGGAGATTGAGCGGCGATCTTATCGAGATGTACAAGATCATGAGGGAAATAGGTAGGGTGAATAAACGGAATCTTTTACCCATTGTAGGGGAATCAAGAACCAGAGCACATAGGTTAAAGGTGAGAGGGGAAAGATTTAATAGAAACCTGAGGGGCAAGTTGTTTACTCAGAAGGTGGTTCGTGGTATATGGAACGAGCTGCCAGTGGAGATTATTGAGGCAGGTACTATAAAAGACATTTGGACATATAAACGGATAGGAACATTTTAGAAGCATATGTGCCAAACGCAGGCAGGTGGGACTAGCAAAGATGGGGCATTTTGGTCGGCATGGGCAAATTGGGCCGAAGGGCCTGTTTCTGTGCTGTACGACGAATTTTCAGCATATTGATCCATCTTTGGATGTGTAGTTCAAGTCAAATTTGCATTAAGATTCAATATTCTCTACACATTTTCACACATAGCAGGATCTGCTGTGAGTCATTCGTTTCTGTAGCTTTATTACCTTTCATTTTATCATTAGATTTAATTTAATGAAGCAATTATAAAATTAACGTAATCTTTTCATATTTGCAATTGGCAACTTTACCCCAGGCAATCTTCCACCTTTGTGTTCTCCAAGAATGAGGTTGTATGTAAGATCTTGAGTTCAGGCGGAAGTTCCAACGCACAGGAATGCAAAAGGCTGCAGAGAGCGGTGGACTCCGCCTGGTTTACCACGGGCACTGCCCTCCTCTCCATCAAAAGCATCTACACCAGGCACTGTATCAAATTGGGAGTACTTATCATCAAAGACTCCCATCATCCGGACCATGCCCAGTAACTTTGGTTAAGGAAATAAATATTTATCAAGGCACAATCGAGAACTGCTTGGCAAGAAAACAGAAGTAGCCGTCCACCACCATTGTCCAGCAACAGGTGGTCCGGCACCACCTTTAATCCGGACAAAACTACGAGAGCGCACTTGAAATCTCCCCCCGGAAGACCCCCGAAAATGTGTTGCTGAGGCCGGGTGAGGCGGCCGACCTCTACCTCATCGAGATTTCTGCGGCCCCTCGGCAGGTCAAGTTTTGCTGCCTGTGGCCGGGGTTCTGGAGCTCCATCCCAGCCTGAGCCAGCAGATCCATTCCCATAGCCGATTTCCGAGGCTGACTTTGCGGGCCGGTATCTCGACCCCCCCCCCCCCCCGGGCAGACCGATGCAGGACTCCTCTCGGCAACCGTGACCTCTGTTGGTCCAACAAAACGGATCATCCAAAAAGGTTCATGAACCAAGGGTGGCAGAAAATGGATGGTGGGCCTGTATAGGTTTAGGTGTTGTGGCATTGGGATGATGGCGGGTCGACAATGACTACACTGGCGTACTTGTGGGAGGGTGATCTCACGTGAAATAGTTTATTTATGGTGAAAGATGGTGGTGACAGGAAGGTCCAGAGGGTCATCTTTTTCACACAGGGTGATGGGTGCATGGAACGAGCTGCCAGAGGGTGTACTTGAGGCAGGTATTATAACAACGTTGAAAGACACTTGGACAGGTACATGCATAGGAATGGTTTAGAGGAATATGAGCCAGGTAAATGGCATTAGTTAAATGGGGCATCTTGGCCGGCATAGAGGAGTCGGGCTGAAGGGCCTATTTCCACACTGTATGACTCCATGACTCTGAATTACTTTCTTTTCATATTTTCATATTTATTATCATATTTTTCATATTTCAGATACAGCGCAGAAACAGGCCTTTTCGGCCCACCAAGTCCGCACCGCCCAGTGATCCCCGCACACTAACACTATCTTACACACACTAGGGACAATTTTTACATTTTTACCCAGTCAATTAACCTACCTGTACGTCTTTGGAGTGTGGTAGGAAACCGAAGATCTCGGAGAAAACCCACGCAGGTCACGGGGAGAACGTACAAACTCCTTACAGTACAGCACCCGTAGTCAGGATCGAACCTGAGTCTCCGGCGCTGCATTCGCTGTAAAGCAGCAACTCTACCGCTGCGCTACCGTGCCGTGCGATTCTCCTTCTATTATAAATATTGCTTTGATTATCTCACAGTTCTGAAGACTCACTGGTAAAGAGATGACCTGTTCCAATATGTTATTCCAGCAAGTAACCATTGAAACATAGAACATTTGTTGCAGGAGTAGGCCATTCGGACATTTTGAGCCAGCACCGCCATTCAATATGATCATGGCTGATCATCCAAAATCAGTACCCCGTTCTTGCTTTCTCCCCATATCCCTTGATTCTGTTAGCCCTAAGAGCTATATCTAACTCTCTCTTGAATACATCAAGTATGTGGCACAGTGGCACAGCGGTAGAGTTGCTGCCTCACACCACCAGAGGCCCGGGTTCAATCCTGACTATGAGTGCTGTCTATACAGTGTTTGTACTTTCTCCCCGTGATGTGTGTGAGTTGTCTCCGGGTGCTCCCCTTTCCTCCCACAGACATACAGGTTTGCAGGCTAATTGGCGTGATAAAATTGTAAATTATCCCAAGTGTGTAGGATAGTGTTAGTGCACAAGGTGATCGCTGGTTGGCATGAACTCGGTGGGCCGAAGGGCCTGTCTTCACACTGTATCTCTAAAGTCCCAGATGTTCTTTGGTCGCCCATTGTGACCACCAACACATAGACTGACTTTAACACTACACGGTTTTGGGCCATATATAATGAACAGGCAGATCTGCAGCTACAATGGAACTAGTCTCATGTTTAATGTCAGGAGAGAGAACAGAATTCGACACAATTGGTCACATTCTTCCCCCTGGGTTTTAATCAATTGATTTAATAGAATGCTTTCCTTTTTGTTCTCCTTCAGAATAATATTCTTCCAATCATTCTAAGCTGCTGGAGATGATGAGAGGCAACTTGATGTTCCATCAGAGGCTTTGTTCAATTTGCAAAAGAATTTCTATAGCGATATGAAAAATAAAATCTGGAGGGTTGGCAAACAGAGAGAGTCGACTCATTTTTATTTTAGATGTTGATCTTTGATGGTATCCAGTTTACAACTGTGGTGTGATGAATAAGGGTTTCACAGTGGCGCAGCGATAGAGCTGCTGCCTTACTACGCCAGATATCTAGATTTGATCCTGACTACGCCTGATGTCCGTAAGGAGTTTATACATTCTCCCTGTGACCACGTGGGTTTTCTCCGGGTGCCCCGGTTTCCGCGCACACATACAGATTTGTAGGTCAACACAAAATGTTGGAGTAGTTCAGTGGGTCAGGCAGCATCTCTGGAGAAAAAAAACCAATTGAGACCCTTCTACTCTACCCGAAAAGTTACTTATCCATTTTCTCCAGAGATGCTGCCTGACCCGCTGAGTTGCTCCAACATGTCATGTCTATCTTTAGGGTAGACCAGCATCTGCAGTTCCTTCCAACAGGTTAGGAGGTCAATTGGGTTCAGTAAGTTGTAAAATTGTCCCTGGTGTGTAGGATAGTGTTAGTGGAGAGGGTGATCGCTGGTCAGTATGGACTCGGAGGGCCGAAGGGACTGTATCGCTAAAATTTAAATTCTAAAGTCGAAATAAATTTTAAGAAACAAAAGGAAGGCTCAATTTTCTGTTCCGTTGATCAAAAGAGGAAAAAGGGAAAAGAGTCTTGGTGGCTTGACATAAGATTGGGACAACTCCACTCTCATCCCTTGCGAATAGCACTTGTTAACTCTCGTTAAAGGTCTTTCAATCCAGTCAATCCATCAGGGCAACGTTTTCTCTGGGACGCCGGAGAGTGTGCAGAGACCTGATGGAAATTTATAAAACTATGAGAGATAGATAGGGTAGACAGTCAGAACCTATTTCCTTGGCTGTAAATATTGAATACAAGAGGGCACAGCTTTAAGATGAGAAGGGCCAAGTGTAAAGGAGATATACAGGGCATGTTTTTAACACAGGAGTGTTGGAGTGTGCTGCCAGGGGTGATAGTGGAGGCAGATGTGAGAGTGATGTTTAAGAGGCATTTGGATAGGCACGTGGTTATGCAGGGAATGGAGGGATATGGATCATGTGCAGGCAGAGGAGATTAGTTTAACTTGCCCTTATTGTTATAGTACCTGCCTCAACTACCTCCTCTAGCAGCTCATTCCACATACCCACCACCCTTTGTGTGAAAATGTACCCCTCAGTTTCCTATTAAATCTTTCCCCCTCTCATCTTAAACCTGTGTTATAAAATAACTTTTTTTATGCAAAAGATGTTGAGTATATGGAACAAGTTGCCGGAGGAGGTAAAATGTGTAGGTAGGAACTGTAGATGCTGGTTTGCACTAAATATGGACACAAAACGCTGAAGAAACTGAGCAGGTCAGGCAGCATCTCTGGAGAAAAGGAATGGGTGACATTTCGGGTCAAAACCCTTCTTCAGACCCGAAATGTCACCTATTCCTTTTATCTAGAGATGCTGCCTGGCCCGTTGAGTTACTCCAGCACTTTGTGTCTATCGTGTTGCCGGTAGAGGTAGATGAGGCAGGTACTATTGCAATGTTAAGAACCACTCAGACAGGTACAAGGATAGGATAGGTTTAGAGGGATATGGGCCAACCCCAGGCACGTGGGACTAGTATAGATGGGGCATGTTGGTCTGCGTGGGCAGGTTGGGCTGAAGGGCCTGTTTCCACGCTGTACGACTGTACGACTATGACTCTATGTCCTGTGGTTCTTGATTCCTCTGCTGGTCAATATTTACCCTTCAAGTAAATGAGAAGACAAATAATCTGATCTTCGCAAATTTCTGCTGCTGGAGATAGCTGTTGTGTTTTGCACATTATAACAATGGGAACCATTCAGAAAGTAATTATCAGGCAATAAAGTGGTTTTGGACAAACTGGGAGGGATCTTGAGAATACATTCTTCTATTCTAAACGAGTTTAAAATGGGAAATGTGCCCTCACGGATTGCTGCAATGGATGGCATCGTACACAATTTATCTCCATGCTCACGGTAATAAATGGTAATGTTAGTGGACAATGTTGTCCTCTATAAAGTATGATGTTCATGAATTATTCAGGTGACATCCCCTGCCACCGAGAGCTGGTTCAGAAAAATGAAACACCACTGGAGACTTGTGCCGGGTTACGATGAAACAATTTACATTTTCATGCAATTTCATTTCCGAAACTTTCTTTGTTTGATTCGCTTATCCCTGGCTGACATTTCGGTTTTCAATTAATGAAAGAGGGGGTAGTGGCGGAGGGGTGATGAGGAGAGGGGAGCTGGTGATTACAGAAAGGTTCGAATCTCCTTTATCATGATTAGAATGAGCAGAGTCAATGTCATTTAGGACTAATATCTCTTTATGCAATCAGATGAAAGGGGTCGTTTTATTAGATGGAAATGAATTTGAAAATTGAAGTGTGGATGTTCCATTGCAATATCATCGGGAAGAGATGTGGCATGACAGGGTCTGATTAAAAGAAATATCAGTGTCCAGAAAATTCACAGATGTGTTCAGAAAGCACATCTATTCTTTTTTCTTTTGCTGTTCTGTAAGTTACTCTCTGCTGTGGTTAGATTAGCAGGTTCCATTACATGCCTTAAACACAGACTGTGCACAGATATTTTGCAAGGCAAGGTTGTCTCCCCTTATATGGACAAAGGCCGAGCACCTCCATCACCGGCCACATCCAATCCTGGATTGAAGCCAGCCCTATTTTTAGCTGTTTCAATTTACATCTCTCTGTTGCATTATTTGGTCTTCCTATCTCTGGATAACTTCAGTTTTTTTCTCTCCCTTGCTCTCTCTTCTTCTCTCTCTCTCTCTTCCTCTTTCTCCCCCTTTCTCTCCCCCACTTTTTCTCCCTCTCTCTCCTTTCCCTCTCACCCTCTTTCTCTCTCTCTCTCTCCCTCACTCTCTGTCCCCCTCCTGCTCTCTCTGTCTTTCTCCTTCTCCTTTGTCCTCTCCTACTCTCCCTCTCTTTCCCTCACCTGCACCTTCCCTCTCTCTCCCTTATCCTCCTACCTCAACCTCCCTCAACTTCTCCTCCCCTCTCTTTCTTTCTTCCCTCTCTCTATCTTTCGCTTTACACCCCTTCACTCTCTCTCTCTCTCTCTCTCTCTCTCTCTCTCTCTCTCTCTCTCTCTCTCTCTCTCTCTCTCTCTCTCTCTCTCTCTCTCGCTCTCTCTCTCTCCCTCTCTCTCTCTCTCTCTCTCTCTCTCTCTCTCCGTATTTCTCATTTTGATTTATTTCTTGCTCCCTTTTCTACTTTTCCCTCTATTTTTTCCACCATCTTAGACTCCAGTGTGTGCAGGGTAGTGGTAATGTGTTGGGATCACTGATCGGCATGGACCCGGTAGGCCGAAGGGCCTGTTTCCTTGCTGTATCACTAAACTAATTAAAAGAAGGTAACAATGATCTGGAACTAACTGCCTGTTCATCCAATTCTCTCAAAAGAGGCCCCATTTCCATGCTGTAGTTCTAAAGTGGGAGATTCTAGGACCAGAGGGCAGAGCCTCAGAATAAAAGGTTGCACCTTTAGAACAGAGATGAAGAGCAATGTCTTTAGTCAGTGGTGTTGAATCTGGGAATTCATTGCCACAGAGGCCAAGTCAATGGGTATTTTTAAGGCAGAGATTGACAGATTCTTGGTTAGTAAGGGTGTCAGGGGTTATGTGGAGAAGGCAAGAGAATGGGGCCGAGAGGGAGAGATAGATCAGCCACGATCGAATGGTGTAGTAGGCTCGATGGGCCAAATGGCCTCATTTTGCTCCTGTGACTTATGAACTTATGCAATTATAAACTCTAAACTCAAATCACCAAGACATAGAAAGCAAAGTACCAAGAGCTTGTATTAGTTCAGAGGGCCAGCATACTGAGAGTGGGCTGAAGGGCCCGTTTCTCTGCCGTGTGACTCGATGATTCTTTTGCTGCATCTTAAGAGTCAGTCGGCACATTCATGTAGAGAGAGTTCCAACCTGAATTGTTACACCGTCCACAGAGCTGAGAGTCAAGGGAACGAGCACATGATAGAACAAATAATAGATACCCAAGCCACTCGATTTCTGGCCAAGTAACCTGTCTAAAGGTGGCAGAAAGAGGAAGAAATCATTGACGCTACCGTTTGATCTGTCTATGGCAGTAGATAATAGATGTCACTGTATCTCAATGACTACACAAAAAGAGAATTGAACCAACTATAAAACTCGCAAATGAGACCCTGGAGAATTCACTGTGCCTTAAAAGCACACTGCAACCCAACCAGACGTGAACAACTTCTTCCGTCCTTCACACACAATTAGAATTTAGACTTTAGACATACAGTATGGAATCAGGCCCTTCAGCCCACCGAGTCTGTGCTGACCAGCGATCACTCCGTACTCTAACACTATCCTATAATCTAGGAACAGTTTAAAAAAATTTAACAAAGCCAATTAACCTACAAACCTGTACGTCTTTAGAGTGTGGGAGGAAACCGGAGCACCCGGAGAAAACCCACGTGGACACAGGGAGAATGTACAAGCTCAGTAGAGACAGCACCCACAGTCAAGATCGAAACCGGGTTTCTGGCGCTGTAAGGCAGCAACTCTACCATCACACCACTGTGCCACCATAAGTACAGTATTAGTCGATATTTGTCTGTGGGTATTGAACTGAGATACCCACAGTGAAAATTTGTTTTGCGGGCTATCCATGCAAATCATACTGTACATCAGTGAGTGAAAAAGAGAAAATAAACAGAGTCCAGAATATAGTGTTACCGCTGCAGAGAAAGTGCACAATGAATTCCACAGATTCACCATCCTCTGACTAAAGAGATTCCTCCTCATCTCTTTTCTAAAGGTACGTCCTTTTTTTCTGAGGCTACGGCCTCTGGTCCTGGACCCTCCCACTGGTGGAAGCATTCTCTCCACATCCACTCGATCCAAGCCTTTTGTGGTTTGAGTGCCTGTTTGATGTTTTTATTGTTGGACTGTGTTTTTGGGGGTTTTAGGGTGTGTGATTTGAATGCCTATTTAATGCTTCTATTGTTGGACTGTGTTTTGGGGGGTTTTTGGGGTTGGGTAATTTGGGTGCCTGTTTAGTGCTTTTATTGTTGGACTGTGGGTGATTGAATTAACATTTTGTTCAAGATGGCCGCGCCGTTGTGTTTGGCTGCCTGCCACTGTATGTTTCTTTTTTTTCCTAGTCAGATGTGCAGCACTTTGGTCAACGTGGGTTGTTTTTAAATGTGCTATACAAATAAATTGACTTGACTTGACTCATCGTTGTGGTTTGTGTGAAGGACTGGGCAGTGTTCGCAACTCTCTGTTATTTCTTTCGATCTTGGGCAGAGCAGCTACCAGACAAGTTTGCATCCAGTTAGTTTGCTGTTATCACTGATCCATCCTATCACCAACTAGAGAGCGGTCCTAAGCCACCATCTACCTCATTGGAGGCTCTCGAACTATCTTTAACCGGATTTTACTGGACTTTAACTTGCACAAAACATTATCCCCTTTGCCCTGTGTCGGAAGGAACTGCAGATGCTGGTTTAAACCGAAGATAGACACAAAAAGCTGGAGTGACTCCGCGGGCCAAGCAGAATCTCTGGAGAGGAGGAATGGGTGATATTTCGGGTCGAGACCCTTCTTCAGACTCTTTATCCTGTAACTTTACACTGTGGATGGCTCGATTATAATCATGTATAATCTTTCCGCTGACTGGATAGCACGCAGCAAAAGAGCTTTCCACTGTACTTCGGTACACGGTCAGCACAGTGGTGCAGCAGTAGAGTTGCTGCCTCACAGTGCTAGAGACCCAGATTCGATCTTAAAACTGTGTGGAGTTTGCACGTTCTTCCAATGCTTTGGTTTCCTCCCACATTCCAACGACAGGGATTGACAGGTTACCCTGCCTTGAAAGGGCGTCAAGGTAGAAGTGGCTTCCTCCTGAGCCCAGAAGGAGTCCACTGCAGTCCATGAAACTCTTGATGACCTTAACTTCTTGTCCTGAGCCAGACTTTAATGCAGCATGCCACTTCCCCCAGGATTGCATGAATCTTTCCGTTATTGATCTGACGGCCGCTTGGCATGATATCAAACCCCCAGCTGCAATCCACACAGCATGCAGATGTGAACCTCACTGACTACGGGTGCTGTACTGTAAGGAGTTTGTACGTTCTCCCCGTGACCTGCGTGGGTTTTCTCCGAGATCTTCGGTTTCCTCCCACACTCCAAAGACGTACAGGTATGTAGGTTAATTGGCTGGGTAAATGTTTAAAAAAATTGTCCCTAGTGGGTGTAGGATAGTGTTAATGTACGGGGATCGCTGGGCGGCACGGACTTGGTGGGCCGAAAAGGCCTGTTTCCGGCTGTATATATATGATATGATATGATATGATATGACTCCTCTTGCTATCTTCTCAAAAGGTTCACACAGATAAATCAGGCACAACTTTCCCCAAACAAATCCACAGTGACTGCCCTTGAGTAACCTGCGCCTCTCGAAACAGTGAACGCATTTACAACAGGATGAGTCTGAGACAGATTAGAATACAAAGTAGCGGAGTCTAGGTTAGCTATGGACAGAGTTGCAGTTTTAGAAGGATGAGAGGAGATCTTATCGAAACGTATAAGATTATTAAGGGGTTGGACACGTTAGAGGCAGGAAACATGTTCCCAATGTTGGGGGAGTCCAGAACAAGGGGCCACAGTTTAAGAATAAGGGGTAGGCCATTTAGAACGGAGATGAGGAAAAACTTTTTCAGTCAGAGAGTTGTGAATCTGTGGAATTCTCTGCCTCAGAAGGCAGTGGAGGCCAATTCTCCGAATGCATTCAAGAGAGAGCTAGATAGAGCTCTTAAGGATAGCGGAGTCAGGGGGTATGGGGAGAAGGCAGGAATGGGGTACTGATTGAGAATGATCAGCCATGATCACATTGAATGGCGGTGCTGGCTCGAAGGGCCGAATGGCCTCCTCCTGCACCTATTGTCTATTGTCTATTGTCTATTACAGAGCAGATCATTGATAGATAGAGCTCAATGTTAGCGGAGTCGGGGGGTATGGGGAGAAGGCAGGAACGGGGTACTGATTGTGGATGATCAGCCATGATCACATTGAATGGTGGTGCTGGCTCAAAGGGCCGAATGGCCTACTCCTGCACCTATTGTCTATTGTCTATTAAGGTTGTGTGGTAAGGAACTGCAGATGCTGGTTTCAAAAAACAGGAGTAACTCAATAGGTCAGGCAGCATCCCAGGAAAAAGGAATAGGGTCGTTTTGGGTCGAGACCCTTCTTCAGACAGATCATTAGGGTTGCTGCTTTGTTCTAGGGGTCCTCAGCTTTACAACTCATGATTACTTATCTGCTCATATCTGCAAAGCAACAATGGATTGCAATGGAATGGTATATTTAGAGCCATAATAATGGCGATGGATATGGGGGCCTTTTTCCGTGATGCATCTCTAAACTAAACTACACTAGAATGATACAGTCCAACAGAGTGATCCTATTACCTCTTCTTTCCCCATAAGCTTGTATCTTATTCTCTCACACTCATCTCCATCTACTTCTCTTCGAATTTTTTACACTAAGACGGATTTTGCAGCAGCCAATTAACCTACTTGCACATCTTTAGGATGCAGGAGGAAACTGGAGCACCCGAGCATTCGCAGAGAGAGCGTGCAAACTCCACACAGACAGCTTTGGAGGACAGGATTGAACCTGGGTCTCTGGGAATGTGAGATAGCAGCATGATAGACAGAGAGTTTTCGAGTCATACAGCATAGAAACAGGGCCTTTGGCCCAAACTGACCTTGATCATCCACCTATGCTAGTCCCATTTGCCTGCGTTTGGCCCATATTCCTTTAAACTTTTCCCGTTGCTTTGTGACTGGAAACAATGGTTGGTTCTTTCTTGAATCTGATGAAAATTAGTCTGTAAGCAAATTGATCTTGGATGGCTGAACAAAATGGGCATTGACGAGTTGCAGCCTATTTTACTCTTTGATTTATTCTATTTCACATTGGCTGCAATTTCATCTCTTTTTCTCTGCCAAGATGAATTTTGCCCACAATCTGTTGCCATTGTATCCCTGTGGAGTCTGTTGTGTTTGTCACACATTTAGACACTTGAACACAAAATATAGATTGTCCCTCCAGTAGAGTACTGATGTAGTATGTTTCCCATTATTAGTCAGTTTATAGTTTGTGGATATAACCAGCAAAGCCCTTTGGACTTCACTGGACTTTACTGGACTTTATCGAGCACTGAATTTTATTTCCTTTATCCTTTATCTGTACACTGTGGACGGCTTGAATGTAATCATGTAAAGTCTTTTAGCTGATTGGATATCATGCAACAAAAAGGTGAGGGGGGGCAGAAGATTTAATAGGAACACAAGGGGTAAAACCTTCTCGCACAAAGGGTGGTGAGTGTACGGAACAAGCTGCCAGAGGAGGTAGTTGAGGCAGGTACTATCACAACGATTAAGAAACGTTTGGACAGATACATGGATAGGACAGGTTAAAGGCATATGAGCCAAACGCAGGCAGGTGGGACACGTGTAGATGGGACATATTGGCTGGTGTGCGCAAGTTAGGATGAAGGGCTTGTTTCCACGCTGTTATGACTTCCACGCTATGACTCTATGACTGTAAAAAGCTTTTCACTGTACCTTGGTACACGTGACAATAATAAACTAAACTGGACTAAACTAAACTGAATTAAACTAGACTAAACTAAACTAAACTAAACTACACTAAACTACCTGCAATCATCTGCAAAGAGATGACAACAGTGACAAACTTAACAGTTTAAGGCCATTGAGTGTTTGCTGGCCCATTTCAGAGATGAATTAAAAGCCAAGCACTTTGTTTTGGGTCTAGCACCATGTATATGGAAAACAACATTTTTTCAAAGGTTTCAAAGGTCTTTTATTGTCACATGTACCAATTAAGGTACAGTGACAGGCGAATTACCATACAGCCATATGAAAAAGAAAAAGCAACAAGACACACAACTACATAGAAGTTAACATAAACATCCACCACAGCAGAATCCCCACATTCCTCACTGTGATGGAAGGCAAAAAAGTCCAATCGTCTTCCTCTTTATTCTCCATCCGTCGGGGCGATTGAAGCACCCGCGTAGGAGCGATCGAAGCTCCCGCGTCGGGGCGGTCGAAGCTCCCATGGCTTCGAGTCCCCGATGTTGGTCACTGACCAGGGACCGCGGGCTCTGTGATGTTAAGCACCCACGGTTGGAGCTGCGAGGTCGATCCCTGCCAAAGGGATCGTGGGCTCCGTGATGTTAAAGTCCCACGGTGTAGCTCTCAAAAGTCAGTGTCCAGCAAAGGACGCCAACTCCTTGATGTTAGACCGGACGGAGATACGATACAGAAAAAAGATCGCATCTCCGTCGAGGTAAGAGATTGGAAAAGGTTTCCCCTAACTCCCCCCCACCCCCCACATAAAACAAGCTAAAGAACACTAAAAACGTACGTTTAACGCATACTATTAAAACAGAAGGAAGGAAGGGACAGACAGACAGACAGACTGTTGGTGAGGCAGCCACTGCTGGCGCCACCTGGTGGTATTCCCTAAATGGTATTGAAGAACCAAGTATATTTTTACATTATGATATTTTCACGGTGGCAATTCCTGATATTAGTTTTCTGAAAAAGAACCCAGACATTTAGTTCAGTTTAGCTTAGTTTTGTATATTGTCACGTGTGCCAATGTGCAATGGAAATGCTTTGTTGCGTGCTATCCCGTCAGCGGAAAGACTACACATGATTACAATCAAGCCGTCCACAGTGTACAATTACAGGATAAAGGGTAAATCATTTAGTGCAAGATAAAGTCCAGTCGAGTCCAATTAAAGATAGTCCAAGGATCTCCAATGCAGTAGATGATAGCTCAGGACCACTCTCTAGTAGGTGATAGGACTTGTAGGTTTGCCTGATAACAGCTGGGAAGAAACTGTCCCTGAATCTGTAGGTATGCAATCCACACTTTTTAAACCATAAGACATAGGAGCAGAATTAGGCCATTCAGCCTATCGTGTCTGCTCTGCCATTCAGTCTTAGCTGATCTATATTTCCCTCGCAATATCAACCCCATTGTCCCACCTTCTCTCCAAAATCCAAACCCTCCCCCCACACTAATCAAGAACTCTGAAGAAGGGTCTCGACCCAAATCGTCGCCCATTCCTTCTCTCCAAAGATGCTGCCTGTCCCGTTGAGTTACTCCAGCCTTTGTGTCTAACTCCAAAGACGTACAGGTTTGTAGGTTAATTGGCTTGGTAAATGTAAAAATTGTCCCTAGCATGTGTAGAATAGTGTTAATGTGCGGGGATCGCTGGTCGGCGCAGACCCGGTAGGCCGAAGGGCCTGTTTCCGCCCTGTATCTCTAAACTAAACTAAACTAAACTAATCCTATCAATCACTGCCTTAAAACTATCCAATATCTTGGCCTCCACAGCCGCCTGTGGCAATTAATTTCACAGATTCACTACCTTCTTTGTGAAGAAATTCCTCCTCATCTCCTTTTTGAAGGTACATCAAGACCAGTTTAAATTTCACTGATTTAGTGATAGATCCATAGATTTATAGTCATGCAGCACAGAATCAGGACCGGAGCATCGGAGAAAACCCATGCAAACACATGGAGAATGTACAAACTCCGAACAGACAGCACCATTAGTCAGGATCGAACCTGGGTCTCTGGCGCTGTAAGGCTGCAACTCTACTGCTGCACCACCCCCTAAAATGTGAATACATTCTTGAGAGAGGCAGGGCAGATTGAAAGATGCCGCCCTATCTGGTGTGAGCGTGAGATGGTGACGAAGGGAGGAAGTTCAATGGAACTTCAATTTAATGCTGGCATGGACCTCTTCCTACATCGAATGTTCTCTGTAATTTTATTTTGAGCTGCCCCCCCATTGCTTCATTACTTCTTGGCATTGCACATTGGCTCTCCAGTGTATCATTACTGCGTGCCAACACCTTTCAACACTCAACGAGAATTGGATCATGTTTCCCATTAGCCTGCTCGTTTCCAACAATGCAAACACATTCTGTTCAGTTTAAGTGCTTGCAATTTTAGCCTTGCGTTGTCTAACTCCTTCAGCTGATTAAAAGTGGTCGGGTATAAAAGTCCCTCAATGAATGCATGGCCTTAATGTGTGTTTTTCAAATTTGTAATAAAATGGTTTCCAGGTTCACCTTAACCACTTGCAGATTGTGCAAACACTTCCTCCTCCTCCATGAAATGGCGTGAAACTTATCCATGTCAAACTCCATCTGTTATCGCTTATCCCTGGTCTTTTTATGTATTTCTGAATGTTATAATAGGTAGTGTTCTCCTGGAACAAAGCGCGGCACTCAATGAGAATGTGCACCGGAAAATAATGGTGACCATGAACAAAGTGCTGGAGTAACTCAGCAGGTCAGGCAGCATCTCTGGAGAAAAAGGTTAGGCTCTGAAGAAGGACTACGACCCCACACGTCATTTGTTGAATCTAAAGAAGGGTCCCGCCTATCCATTCGTTAGACTTTGGACTTTAAACTTTAAACTTTAGACATTAGGGGTACAGGCCCTTGGGCCCACCGATTCCGCGCTGAACAGCGATCACCCCGTACGCTAACACTATCCTACACACAAGGGGCAATTTACAATTTACAGAAGCCAATTAACCTACAAATCTGTGCGTCTTTGGTGTGTGCAAGGAAACTGGAGGAAACCCACGGGGTACAAACTCCACGCAGACAGCACCCATAGTCAGGATCAAAACCTGAGCCTCTGGCGCTGTGAGGCGGTTCGCAGGGTAATGCAAGTGCATGGGGTGATCGTTGATCTTGATGGGCCAAAGGGTCTGTTTCCGCACTGTATCTCTAAACTAAACTAACCTAAACTAATATACGGGGTGATCGCTGGTCAGCGTGGACTCGGTGGGCTGAAGAGCCTGTGTCCATGCTCTATCTCTAAAGTATAAGTAACCATTCCTTTCATTGACTCCATTTGCACCTCACACTTCCTCAGCAAGGCCAGCAGCCTGGCCATTACCTCTTCTCCCCTCGCCCGTCGGGCAAAAGGTACAGAAGTTTGAAAATGCACACGTCCAGATTCCAAGACAGTTTCTTCCCAGCTGTTATCGAGCAACTGAACCATCCTACCAACAACTAGAGAGCTGTCCTGAACTGCTGTCTAACTCATTTGAGACCCTTGGACTATCTTTGATCGGACTTTATTGGCTTTACCTTGCACTAAACGTTATTCCTTTTATCACGTATCTGCACTCTGCGGATGGCTTGATTGTAATCATGTATTGTCTTTCCGCTGACTGGTTAGCACGCAACTAAAGCTTTTCACTGTACCTCAGTACCAGTGACACTAAACTAAACACAACATCACAACATTCCCCCTCCCCCCCCACCATGGTGTGTTAGAACGAGGGTTTACTGTAGTCCTCCAGTTTGCAAAGCCACAATAGACAATAGACAATAGACAATAGGTGCAGGAGTAGGCCATTCGGCCCTTCGAACTAGCACCTCCATTCAATGTGATCATGGCTGATCATCCACAATCAGCACCTCATTCCTATCCTCTCCCCATACTCCCTGACTCCGCTATCATTAAAAGCTCTATCTAACTGCTCTATCTATTAAGCCATGCTAAACTGGAGTGCAAGATACATTTCAGTGAAGGGAATAAGATTTCAGTGTAATGCAGGCTAGGATACCTTAGTGTAATGTAAACAATTAGTAAGACTGACTGTAACACAGACACAGTGTCAGAGCAATGTGCTTCAAACTGGAATCGTGGGTGACACTTGAGTACACTCAAACTGCTCGCTGGGAATTGTCCTGGTCTCATGTTGTTACTGGATATACATGTTTCTACAACAGCGCGCATTGTGGCTTTCCCCAAATCACCATTACATTTGTCAGCAGCCTGCAGAATCCTCCTGTGCACAAATTAGTTACGTCATCGCACTCGGATAAAGCACCTTCCCCCCCAATACTTCCTTTCACTTTCCCGGTATTTATTAGAGTCATAGAGTCTTGCGGCGTGGAAACAGGCCAACCAAGATGCCTCATTTAAACTAGCACCATTTGCCCACGTTTGGCTCATACCCTTCTATACCTATCCTATCCATGTGCCTGTCGAAATGTTTCTTTAAAATGTATTTATTTAATTGATTATTTCATATTTTTCCCCCCCTCTTTAATGTACTGTGAGCCTATTAAATTTTCTTTATAAACTCATTCAGACTAAAGAGCAGAGTTATGAAGGGCAAGCTGGCTTGCCAGGAGTGAAACCAGGAAATATTTGCGTACATTTAGGGGTAATGGAAATCTGAAACTCTCGCTCCCCTCATCATCTCCCAACCCAGAAGGCAACTCAACTTTTCACTGCTTCAGAAATTCTTGAACCAAAAATAAAACAAACTGCTGGAGAAACTCAGCGGGCCAGGCATATCTGTGGAGGGAAATGGGTAGATGATGTTCTGGTCCGGGATTCTTCTTCACATCGAAGCTACCACCAAGGAAGCACAGCAATGCCTCTACTTCCTCAGAAGACTATGGAGAATTGGCATGTCTCCCACACCAAGACACCACCATCGCGGGCCGCATATCAAATAATGACGGGACGGAGTAGAGGAGACAGATTGAGAACATCGTAACTTGACATCAAAACAACAACCTTTCTCTTAATGTCAGCAAGACAAAGGATATCGACCAGGAAGCGAAGTGATACACATACCCCATTATGCATTGATGGCGCCAAAGTAGAGATGATTGAAAACTTCAAGTTCCTAGGTGTAAATATCACCAGCAACTTGCCCTGGATCAGCCATATTGAAACAATGGCCAAGAAACCACACCAACACCTCAACTTCCTTAGAAGGCTTAGGAAGTTTGGCATGTCTCTGAAAACTCCCACCAACTTCTACAGATGCGCCTTCAAAAGCATTTTATTGGGATGCGTCACAGGGAACAGCTTCATCCAAAATGGCAAGAAATTCCAGAGACTTGTGGAGGCACCCCAGACCATCACACAAACCAACCTCCCTTCCATTGACTCCATTTATACCTCACGCTGCCTCGGCAAGGCCACCAGCATAATCAAGGAGCAGTCTCACCCCGGGCACTGCCTCTTCTCCACTCTCCCATTAGGCAACACCTCCAGATTCAGGAACAGTTTCTTCCCAGCTGTTATCAGGCAACTGAACCATCTTATCACCAACTTGAGAGTGGTCCTTGATTGGACAAAGGAGCAGAATTAGGCCTTTCGGCCCATTGCATCTACTCCACCGTTCAATCATGGCTGGTCTATATTTCGCTCTTAACCCCATTCTCCTGACTTCTCCCCTTCACGTTTGACATCCTTCCTAATTAAGATCCTACCAATCTCTGCTTTAAAAATACCCAATGATGGCCTCCACAATCGTCTGTAGCAATGAATTCCATTCAATTAAGTTGCATATTGGGCTAATCTCATTTGCCTCCATTTGGCCCATATCCCTCTAAACCTTCCCATCCGTACATCTGTCCAAATGTCTGTATCTCTAGCTTCCTCTGGCAGTTCATTCCAGATACAGACCAGTGTGTGTGTGAAAAAGTTCCGTTTAGTTTAGAGATACAGTGCAGAAATAGGCCCTTCGGACCTCATCAATCCCCATTCATTAGCATTATACTACACACTAGGGACAATTTACAATCTTTTGCCGAATCCATTGAACCTACAAATCTGTGCGTCTTTGGAGTGTGGGAGGCAATGGGAGTACCCGGAGAAAACCCGCGCGATCACATGGAAAACGTAGCAGCTCCATACGGACATCCCCCATGGTCAGGATCAAACCCGGGTCTATAGCACTGTAATGCAGATAGAAGTGTGAAAACGCAGATGGAAGTGTGATTCTGGGGCAGTTTCTTCCCAACTGTTGTCGGGCAACTGAACCATCCTGCCAACAACTAGAGACCAGTCGTGAGCAACTATCTACCTCATTGGAGACCCTCACACTATCTTTGATCGGACTTTACTGGACTTTATCTTGCACTAAATGTTATTCACGTTATTTCCAGTGTGGACGGCTCATTTGTAATCATGCAGTGTCTTTCCGCTGACAGGTAAGCAAGCAACAAAAGATTTTCACTGTACCTCAGTACATGTGACAATAAACTAAACTCAACTCAACTCAACTCTACCACTGCGCCATCGTGCAGCCCAAACCACTTTGCCCCTGAGGTCCCTCTTAAATCCCTCCCTTCTCACCTTAAGCCACTGCCCTTCAGTTTAAAATTCTCCACCCGACGAAAAACACGTGGAATCTTTTCCTCTGCATTATCCCCTTTTTCACCAGAATCACTCTAACCCCCTCTCTCCCGAGCCCACTCATTTAGACTAACAGAGCAGAACTGATGTGTTAGCCTACATTGCGAGTTTATGTCTCTGTAGGTCCGAGTCAAACCCACAACCTTCTGAAGGGTAGAACACTACATGCCCAGGAGAAATCTCTGTGTTAATGTTGCTGTATCTCATTAAGTACAAGTCTGGCAGCGCACAGTGTATCAAGCATTTTGTTAGTTCTTCCATGTGCTCCGTGGAGTACAGAGATCAAACAGAAGGATCCAATTAGATTTATTAACCTCAACAGCCGCGGTGATTGTAAATGAACGGCGTTATATTGGGAGCTAAAGATTGTAAGTCATCACACACCAGTCTAGTTCCACATCACTCTAAATTAATAAAATGGTTTAATAAGTCCCGTTGTAAGAGAGGCTCCAAGCAGTGGAGCAGTTGTGATGGAGTTATCTGGTGACCTTGACTTTATCACTAGAAGTCTCCTATACAATGACTTCCCATTCCCCAAACCCTGACACCAAGTGCCTTAAAAAGAGATGAGATCAAACGCTTTGTACCGACAGGATTTGCCGACTACAGAGCAACAGAGATGCTATTATTGGTAACAAACCTTCTGATCTAAAGGAGAGGGGAATGCAAATTACCGCTTTAATACGAGCAACCAAACTATCAACACCCTTTCTTCTCTATCTTGGCGGACGTTAACCTTTGAGCATAAGCTGGTTAGCTCAATCTTATAGGAAACAGCCTTGAGTAATTTATTGCCTCTGTGGATCGCCAGGTTATGGGTTTGTCTTTCTGTAGATACCATTTAGAACGGAGATGAGGAAGAACTTTTTCAGTCAGAGAGTGGTGAAGGTGTGGAATTCTCCGCCTCAGAAGGCAGTGGAGGCCAGTTCGTTGGATGCTTTCAAGAGAGAGCTGGATAGAGCTCTTAAGGATAGCGGAGTGAGGGGGTATGGGGAGAAGGCAGGAACGGGGTACTGATTGAGAGTGATCAGCCATGATCGCATTGAATGGTGGTGCTGGCTCGAAGGGCTGAATGGCCTACTCCTGCACCTATTGTCTATTGTCTATTGTCTATTGCCCATGCCTAATTTAGAGATGCTGCACTGTTGAATTTCACCGTCCCTGCAGAATCACAGCTTATATTAACATTCGGTCCAGTCTACTGCCTTTAGATTGATGACCTGCCCATTCACAAAGATGGACATACATACAGTATGTGTGAGTATGTATATATATATATATATATATATATATATATATATATATATATATGTGTGTGTGTGTGTGTGTGTGTGTCTATATATATATGCGTGTGTGCGTGTATATATTTTTTTATATATACGTGTGTGTGTGTGTGTGTGTGTGTGGGTTCTATATAGAGAGGGAAGGGGGGGAAAGAGAGAGAGAGAGGGCCATTGCCTACGACTCCCTGTGGCGGGCATCAGTTGACCTGCCACAACGGGACCCGCCTAGCTTTTAAGAGTGAGGAATTTGTTCATCTTCAGTCAGCGCATTGTTCTTCAGGGGGAGGGGGGTGTTGTGGCTGCTAGGGGGGCCGGTCCTCACCCTGTCGTGATGGGTGTCGGTGAGCGGCGTGCGCTTGGAGTGATTCTGGCCATGCTTACCCCGGCTCCACCGGAATTGCTCATCCGGCCCAGGCTCCGGAATATTTCCCGGGAACCAGCCCGACACGACTTGAGCCGCCTTTCCGAGATGCCCTGCGTGCCGATCCGTGATGCGGAGAGACGTGTACTGTACAGGATGCTCCTGCACACTCTGCACCTCCTCGCCTTTGTCTTCCATTCGGATACGCCTTGGCAGTCCATGTTACCACCTGATGGCGGGGGTGGTCCCCAGTGGAGGTCTCTCTACAAGGGGGTCCTCCCCCTTTACATCGGGGACCTGGGGTGGAGACTGTTGCACAGAGCCAAGGAGAGTAATTAACTTTTGAGTCGGTTCATGGACTCGCCGGCCGCCTGCAATTTCTGCGGCGAGGAAGAGATGGTGTTCCAAGTGTATATGGAGTGTGTGACGTTGCTGCCCCTGTACGAATATCTGAAGAGACTGCTCCTCAAGTTTTGGTTGCATTTCAGTCAAACGATCCTGGTGTTTGGGCACAGGGCAGGGAGTGGGGAGGGACGGTCAGGAGGGTGGGATTCCCCTGTCGGTTTGCTCCTGGGCCTGACCAAGATGGCCATTCGCAGGTCCAGGCAGCGGGTGATCAATGGTCACACCAGAGTCGGCTGCCTGGCCCTCTTCCGGGCCTATGTCCGTGCGCGAGTGTCCCTGGAGAGGGAGCACGCGGTTTCTATGGGGACTCTGGAGGCCTTCCGTGGATGCTGGTCACCGTGGGGGGTCGAGGGCATTGTAAATAAAGATTGCACCATTGTACTATAATGACTGCTTGATGTATTGTGACCATTGAACGTTTATATACTTTTGGTGCACTGTAATATGCATTTGTTGAATAAAGTCCTTGGAATGGAAAAAATGAGAGAGAGAGAGAGAGAGAGAGAGAGAGAGAGAGAGAGAGGAGAGAGAGAGAGAGAGAGAGAGAGAGAGAGAGAGAGAGAGAGAGAGAGAGAGAGAGAGAGAGAGAGAGAGAGAGAGAGAGAGAGAGAGAGAGAGAGAGAGAGGAGAGAGAGAGGGGGGGGGGGGAGGGGGAGAGGGAGAGGGAGGGAGGGAGGGAGGGAGAGAGAGAGAGAGAGAGAGAGAGGGAGAGAGAGAGAGCCAACATGCAAACAGACCATTCAGCCCATTTTGTCCACTCCAACCAATCCTACCCAAACCTATTTTTATTCACTTTAAACTTCAGAGATACAGTGTGGAAAAACAGGCCTTAAACTTGCTCTATCCTACACACTAGGGACAGTTTACATTTTAACCAAAGCCTAAAAGAACATTGGGATAAAAATGAGATCATTGTGTTGTACCTGACCTTGGGTTTTAAACACCAGCAATGTACAAGGGGTGAAAGGGCCTGAGGCACGTTTGACAGTAAAGTGCTTAACATTTGGTATTTTTATATTTGTATGAACAGCATCTCATTAAACTTTATTTATCAAGCTTCACTTAACACATGTGTGTAATTACGGAGGAGAAAAAAGCTTTGTGAATGATATGAAATGTGACAGGTAGACCTAACTGGAGTTAGCATCAATGGGTTGAGCAAATTGGAACAAAACATAAACCTACTGATTAAATGTCAGTCTAAGGAACATCTAGTTTTCATCGGTTCTGATACGTTGCTAAATTTCTCTCTGCTTTTCTCTTCCACTCCCTCTATTTCCTTCTCCATTTTTAACTCTGGGCTTTCGGTCATAATCTATTTGTGCATCAGTGTATTGGTTTGTTGCTTTCATTCTTTCATTCTCTCTGTTTATCTGCTCTCTCTCTCTTTAAATCTGTTAGAGAGTCAGTGTCATACAGCACAGTAATAAGCCTTTCAAGGGCAGCATGGTGGCATAGCGGTAGAGTTGCTGCCTTACTGCGCCAGCGATCCAGGTTCAATCCTGACTTTGAGTGCCGTCTGTACGGAGTTTGTACGTTCTCCCCATGAGCGCAGGTGCTCCTGTTTACTCCCACACCAAAGACATACAGGTTTGTAGGTTAATTGACTTTGGTGAAAACTTGTAAATTGGCCCTAGTGTGTCGGATAGTGCAGATGACCGCGGTGATCGCTGGTCGGCGCGGAGTCGATTGGCCGAAGGGCCTGTTTTTGCACTGGATCAATGATGTACCTCCAAAGTATAAAGATGGCATATTAGGTTAATCCCATTTACTTGCTTTCGGCTCATATCACTCCAAACCCTTCCTATCCAATTATCTATCCAAATAATGGACAACAATTGCTAGCTGTACAGTGATATAGCCCATTGAGATTATGCCATCTCAGAAAACAATCCAATCCAATCCCCCCCACCCCCATCTATTTTTCTACACAATCTACTCCCTCTGACTACTTCCATCAACTCCCCCCAGATTCTACACACCGCGACCAGTTAACCTCCAAACTTCCACGTCTTTGTGATGTGGAAAGAAACCAGAACACCTAGAGGAATCCCACACAGTCATAGGAAGAACGTGCATACTCCACACTGACAGCACCGGAGATCAGAATTGAACCTGGGCCATCGGAGCTGAGTTTGGGAGAGATGTGAAAGTGGGGGTGGCCGGGGCTCTACCAGCTATGCCACATTGCAGCACGAATGGAATAAAAACAACATTTATAAGAGGACTCTGGGGTGCTAATTGTTTTTTCAGTCCTGTCAGAGTTTGTTGGTTTATTTGTGGAGCCTGTGTTGGGAGTATGGTACTAATGTCTTTTCTTTAATGAATTACTCATGGAGGTAATAATTTAATATGTTAACTATTTTTAGGTTTTTCTTGCTGTTCCAACCCTCTCTGCAACCTTAAGGGGTTTCAGTTTTGTTCCAATAACCTCTTACTATTTAGGAACTGCCTTCTGAGGCCATTTTCAAATATAAATGACTCAATGTTTCACTGCAAAATCTCTTTGCGATTTTGTCCTTGGTTGCTACAAAGGTGCATATTGCCAGATGTTAAATCTCGTCAGCTCCTTGTGTGTAGTTTAGTTTAGCTTAGTTTCGTTTATTTAGACCCACATCATCCTGGCCGTGCTCTTATTTCACACCTGCCATCACAGACAAGGTATAGGAACCTGGAAACTATAATGTCCAGTTTCAGGAGTAGCTTCTTCCCTACAACCAGCAGGCGACAGTTAAACATTATTCACTTTATCCTGTATCTGTACACTGTGAACAGCTTGATTGTAATCATGTATAGTCTTTCCGTTGACTGGATAGCACGCAACAACAAAAGCTTTTCGCTGTACCTCAGTATATGTGACAATAAACTAAAGTAAACTAAACTACTAAACACTACAACCTCCAAGTGTACACTTGAGAGCATTATTTTTGACTTTGCACTATTAATTGTCTGTTTTTTATATCACCACATTATATTTTATATTTTATATTATTGAACCTGGGTCTCTGGTGCTGTGAGGCAGCGGCTCCACCATCTGTACCATCGTGCCACCGGTGGAAACATTACCTGCTTTATTTGATCAGATCTCGTCATGATTTTCGTTCGGTAAATTAATTTCGTTCGGTAAAACGAATGACAATAAAGTTATTCTGTATTCTTCTGTATTCTGTATTTTGAACCCTATTGCAAACCATCTCTGCTTTAAGAACAGCAATCCCCACATCTCCTGCCTCTCCTTTGTCTTCTTTCCTCTCTAGGATCAATTTGACTAGTCTCCTCTTCACCACAGTGGCTCAGCGGTAGAGTTGTTGCCTTACAGCGCCAGAGACCCAGATTAGATCGTGACCTCGAATGCTCCCTGTACGGAGTTTGTACATTTTCCCTGCGACCGCGTGGCTTTTCTCCGGGTGTTCCGGTTCCCTTCCGCACTCGAATGATGTACAGCTTTGAAGAAGGGTCTCAAACAGAAACGTCGCCGATTCCTTCTCTCCTGAGATGCTGCCTGACCTGCTAAGTTACTCCAGCATTTTGTGAATAAATACCTTCGATTTGTACCAGCATCTGCAGTTATTTTCTTATACAGCTTTATAGGTTAATTGGCTTCTGTAAATAGTCCCTATTGTGTAGCATAGAACTAGCGTGTGGGTGATCGCTGGTCGGCGTGGAGTCGGTGGGCCGAAGGGCCTGTTTCCATGCTGCATCTATAAACTGAACATGTCCAATGACACGCCGGTAACCTATAAATGTATTGCCCAGAACTGAACACAAATCTCTACCTGAAAACCAACCAGAACATCTGAAAAAAACATCTTTGATTTTGTCCTCAGCAAGAATTCTGTGTGAGTTTGTGTTTTAAAAAGTGCTGTCATATTCAAATAGTTGTGTGCATTGAGTGGGTTGCAGATCTATTTTACTGGGTTTCTTCTTGCAGATGGAAAGATTCTTTTTCTCGGCAACAGTGTTCGACGCAACCTCTCCCTATCAACCATCGTTTGGATATTGCATCCAAATGACAGCACGAAAGAGTATTGCAAAAAGCTTTGAACTCTCAGAGTAACCATGGTGATGACAATGGACTTATTTTGGGGAATGTTATTTGCAAATGGTCATTATTATTATTATTATTGTCACGTGTACCGAGATACAGTGACAAACTTTGTTTTGCGTGCTATCCAGGAGGATCATTGCAGTAAAGTGTACGACAGGTAGTGCAAAATTAAACAGAGTGCAGAATGTAATGTTACAGCTACAGAGAAAGTGCAATTACAAAAAAACATTCACGCGCTGCAACAAGCAAGTTTGGGAGATCAGAAAGTAATCGTTAGAATATGAGAGATCCATCGAAACGTCTGATAAAAGTGGGGAAAAAGCTTTACTTCGCCAGAATTTAGAGCTAAGAGAAACAGTGTGGAAACTGGCCCCTTTAGCCCAGCGAGTTCACGCCAACTAGTAATCACCCTGTACACTATCACTATCCACACTAGGGATAATTTACAAGTTATACAGAGGCCAATTAACCAACAAACCTGCACCTCTTTTGAATGTTGGAGGAAACCAGAGCACCCGGAGAAAACCCACATGGTCACGGGGAGAATGTGCAAACTCCACGCAGATAGCACCCGTGGACATGATCTAACCCGGGTCTCTGGCGCTGTGAGGCAGCAGCTCTACCGCTGCACCAGTGTGTCGGTCTAGCTGTTCCTGAGACTGGTGCTTTCAAGCTTTTGTATCTTCTGCCTAACGGGAGAATGGAGAAGAGGGAATGACCAGAGTATGTGGTCCCTGATTATGTTTGCTGCTTTCCCGAGGCAGTGGGAAGTGTAGATGGAGGGGAGTCTGGACTGGAGTGAAATGCTCTGGGCTACACCGACTGCTCTCTGCAATTTCTAGTGGTCTTAGATAGAGAAGTTGTTATACCAAGCTGTGATTCATCAGGATAGGATGCTTTCTGTGGTGTATCCATAGAAATTGGTTAAGGTCATTGGAGATGTGTCACATTTCCTTGGCCTTCAGAGGAAGGAGAGGCATTGGGGTGTTTTCTTGACCCAATATCGTTAGATCAGAATAAATTGTTAATGATATTTAATACAGGGATATCTACATCACCTGTTAAAGTGCCTGTCCCACTTAGGCGATTTTAAGGCGACTGCCGGTGACTAGGCTGTCGCCGACAGTTCTCCGGGGTGTCGCGGGCATGATCGTGAGGAGTCTTCCAAGAATAATAGTGGATCTCAGCGCGTCGCTGAGAAATCAACCGGAGTGAAATTTCTCGGCTACAGCTGGCTTGTCGCCAGATATCGTAGCTTATTGCGGGCGCTGTCGCATGCTGTCCCCAGGTTTGCTAGATTGTCTTAGATGCATTTAGAAGCACATAATATTAAATTAAGTAAAGTCATTTGAAGATACCATAAAATATTTGTGTTTAACCAATTTATTTACCATCAGCACATTTGACAAGTAAATTGGAGGCGATAGTTTGACGGTCAGGTAAGCGTGGGAATTTTCGCGATGTTTATGGCCATCAGCGATTACATTTAAAGCAGGCTCCCAACCCAGATATGCAACCCAGAAACCAGATATGCATCTCCCATACATTTTCAAAGAATGCCCACACTCTGCACAAAAAATCCATTTAACCACGTTTAAAATTAAATTTCTTAATACTGCTATTAGTAAACTGGAAGTCAATCCAGTTTATGCCTTGTTACCGTGAAGCTTGGTTTTCAAGTAACCCGGGCAAGATGTTGTATTTCAAAACTCTCAAGTAATTACAGACTTGTCAGTGATTTTACCGAAAATTAGGACGCTGGAGAAGCATTGACAGCGTGGGAATTTTGCGATGTTTCCGAAGACGGTGTAATCTCGACCTGACTGGGCATTGTCGTGGTCATTGTCGTAGGATAAAAGAAAATTTCAGCGATCTGCTACGACTTTGACAGTCACTGGCAGTCGCCTAAAAAATTGCCTAAGTGGGACAGGCCCTTTAATGAATTATGGGCAATTGGCGCAAGAAAATCACACACACTCACAGTACAGTAAAGCCTTGTTTTAATGTACAGTACCTCTTTATAACGGATAGTGGTTACAGCGAACAGACCTACCAACGGCTGAAAGCGCTTCCACCGGCTCACGCTGCCTCCAGGCCGGTCGGTCCTTGTGCCACCACCGACAGCTTCTTCAGCCACTTCCCGGCCTGCCACCACCACAGCCACACTGACCCTCACCTGCAGACCGACCACAACCAATGACTCCGCCGATCCTCACCTCTGCAGGCTGGGGCCCTCAACTCATTTAGATTACAGTCACAGTTCCCGAACAAAGCCTCAAGAAACGTCACCTATCCATGTTCTCCAGAGATGCTTCCTGACATGCTGAGTTACTCCAGCACTTTGTGTCCTTTTCTGCATAAACCAGCATCTGCAGTTGTTTGCTTCTACTACGTACAAAGATAATCTCTTCACTCGGTTACCCTGTTTCTGCGCTATATCTCTAGAGTCTAAAATAAAGTCTCAGAACTAATGGAAAAACATTAAATTCCCCTGACAGATTTTCCAATACCATGCACATGAGTTTATTATTTAGGTTGTAGTCTGCACTGACAGGAGTGGTGCCTGAGTTATTCAGACAAAACTAAAACAGACACAGTGGGTCAAAGGGCCTGTTTCTGTGCTACTAGACTATTTGAGCATTTGGTTTAGAGATACAGTGTGGAAACAGGCCCTTCAGCCCACCGAGTCTGCACCGACCAGCGATTACCCCGTATACTAGTTCTATCCTCCACCCTAGGGACAATTTACAGAATCCAATTATCCTACAAACCTGTACGTCTTTGGGATGTGGGAGGAAACCGGAGCACCCGAAGAAAACGTACACAGTCATGGGTAGAACGTACAAACTCCATTTCAACAGCACCCATAGTCGGGATCGAACCCAGGTCTCGGGCGCTGTGAGGCAACAACTCTACCGTTGTGTCACTGTGCCTTAAGCCAGAATTGAAGATAAAGAGTCAAAGAAAGGCAACAAGCATCTGGATGTGAAGATATAAGAAGAAAAATAACACCAGTCAGCAGATTATAAGGGTTAGACATAAATAAAGCGATATCAAAAGTTCCGTGAAATACTGTATTTTGGTGCAAGATAGTAAAATAATCCTTGATTTCAGCCCAGCGTTATATGATCTGTGCATCTGGAAAGATTAATGGATCAATGAAGATACGGATGACCAAATTTGAAATAGAATTGGGTTCTGGTTGAAGTTGGAGTATGGAAAATGGCCAACAATTAATATCAGGCAGTTCGATATCTTGAGATTGTGTTTGAATTATTCCTGGCTGAGGCAAAAATCTTACAATTCCCAATGCTTAAAGTTTGTCCGACATCTTTTTGTTCATTCATTTCATCTGGAGTAATGGCACCGACTTATAAGAGACCCTGAAGGCAATAACTGCCCCTAGGTACTTCAGAAGGAAATAGAAAGGGCTTAGTGGCAGGCGATTAAAGGGAGATGGCTGTAAATAATTTTTTTGAAAGAGAAAAAAGAAAATTGCAGAGTGTGGAGGTTAGAGAGAGAGTTCCAAAGGAGACCTCAGTTGCACGAGTGGTGGCACTGTGAAGATGTGTACATTATCACTGTGGCCGTGTGGGTTTTCTCTGGGAGCTCCGTAAGATGTGGTGGAGGCTTATATGTGCAGTTGTGAAGTTGGATTAATCTCATGGTACTTCTATTTAATTAAATGGTGGAAAGTCTCTCGTTTCCAGGATCCTTTTGCCAGAGAACCATGGGCGGCACGATGGCGCAGCAGTAGAGTTGCTGCCTTACAGCATCAGAGACCCGCCTGTATGGAGTTTGTATGTTCTCCCCCTGACCTGCGAGTGTTTTCCCCGAGAGCTCCGGTTTCCTCCCACACTCCAAAGACGTACAGGTTTGTAAGTTAATTGGCTTCGGTAAAAATTGTAAATTGTCCCTCGTGTGTAGGAGAAGTGCTTGTGTGCGGGGTGATCACTGGTTGGCGTGGACCCAGTTGGCCGAAGAGCCTATTTCCATGCTGTAATCCTAAAGTCTACAATTTAAAGTCTAAAGACTAAAGTCTAAATTCTAATGTATCGGGGGATCGCTAATTGGTGCAGACTCGGTGGGACTATTTCCACACTGTATTTCCGAAGTCTAAAATCGAAATGACTTTTTCACAGGTGTCCATCTAATTCTCGTTTCACCGACCTGAATAATTCTGTTTCCATCGCCAAAAGACCCTGAATTCAAGACTTTAATTACTCTGTATGAAAGAGTAACCCCACAACCCTTACAAATGTTAACCTTGTGTTACAGTCAACAAACAATCGTGAAACAGCTTCGCTCCATCTGCCCAACCATTCAAGGACTTACATCAAATCTCTTCCTGAACTTTTCCAAGGTAAACAACCTTGCCAGGGCGGCACGGTGGCGCTGCGGTAGAGTTGCTGCCTTATAGCACTTACAGCACTGGAGACCCGGGTTCAATCCTGACCACGGGTGCCGTCTGTATGGAGTTTGTACGTTCACCTTGTGACCGTGTGGGTTTTCTCCGAGATCTTCGGTTTCCTCCCACACTCCAAAGGCGTACATGTTTGTAGGTTAATTGGCTTGGTATAAGTGTAAATTGTCCCTAGAGTTAGTGTAGAATAGCGGTAATGTGCAGGGAATCGGTGGGCCGAAGGGCCTGTTTCTGCGTTGTATCTCTAAACTAAACAAACTAAACAAAATTAAACCAGCTTCTGTGGGAATGCTGTTTACATATCTATTTATTCACAAAATGCTGGAGTAACTCAGCAGGTCAGGCAGCATCTCAGGAGATCTGTTATGTTGCTGTAAGTATGTATGTATGTTACATATCTGTTGTGTTGCTGTAAGTAAGAATTTCATTGTTCCTTTTCGGCGCATATGACATTAAAACACTTTAGACATTAAACTTCAGAGCAACAGCGTGGAAACAGACCCTTCAGCCCACCAAATGCATGCCGACCAGTGATGGCCCTATACACTAGCACTATCCTACACACTAGGGCCAATTTACAATTTTTACCAAAGCCAATTAACCTTCAAACCTGTACGTCTTTGGAGTGAGGGATGAAACCAAAGCACCCGGAGAAATTCCACGCAGTCACAGGGAGAACATACAATCTTCGTACAGACAGCACCCGTAGTCAGGATTGATCCCAGGTCTCTGGCGCTAAACCGCTGAGCCATGGTGCCGCCCTAACTCTTGACTTGACTCTCGACTGTTGAGAATCCCACACCTGCCCCCCTGAACTCCTTGTCGTGCGCTAAACTGCTCAAACCTCATAGATTAACCCAAACAAGAACTCTTGTGAAATGGTTATTAAAGCTGAGGAAAAGCTGCAAATAACTTCATCTAGCATATGACTATTTACAATGTTTGGACATATACAATTCTACAACATAAACAAACTTCACAAATAATTGTGACATATGATGTTACAGGAATTTGGCAAAGATTAAGTAACATAAAAGACGAGTGCATTAATATAAGCTCTGTGCTTTAAGTTACACAACTGTGACAGCTTATTGTGACACATAAGGAGGCAACACTGCCATTGAATCCATTCCAACTCCCGATGCACCAATTCCTTTGGTGTCATACAGCTGTGCAGCACAAAAGCAGACCATTCGGCCCACTTTGTCCTTGCTGACCAAGTTGCTATTCTAAGCTAGTCCCATTTGCCTGCATTTGGGGATGATGCTGAGTGTCCGGACTCATTGCCAGGATCTACTATCATCGCATGCAATTGCCCTACTCTTTTAAATCTCTGTTGTACCTGTAAATGTAGCACCATTTCTAACTGTTCTCATCATATTTTAACTGATGCGCTAGGGCAGTACAGAGCTGCTGCCTCAAAGCACCAGTAACTCAGGTTCGATCCTGACCACGGTTGCTGTCTGTACCAAGTTTGCACGTTCTCCCTGTGACCGTGTGGGTTTCCTCTGGGTGCTCCGGTTTCCTCCCACTTCCCAAAGACAAGCAGATTTGTAGGTTTATCGGCCCTCTGTAAAGTTGTTCCTAGTACGTAGGGACTGGGTGAGAAAATGGGATAACTTAGAACTAGTGCGGACGGGTGATCGATGGTCGTTGTGGACTCGGTGGACTGAAGGCCTGCTTCCATGCTGTATCTCTAAACAAAAAATAATGTAAAGCCATACCTCCAAAAATGTTTAGTTTAGTTTAGTTTAGAGATCCAGCGTGGAAACAGGCCCTTCGACCCATCGCTGTCCATGCCGACCAGCGATCCCCGCATATTAACATTATCCTATGCATACTAGAGACAATTTTTACATTTACTGAGCCAATTTACCTACATACCTGTACGTCTTTGGAGTGTGAGAGGGAAATCCACGCGGTCACGGGGAGAGCATACAAACTCCGTACAGACAGCACCCCATAGTCAGGATTGAACCCGGGTCTCCGGCGCTGCAGACACTGTAAAGCAGCAACTCTACCGCTGCACCACCGTGCCGCCCTAAAGGCTTGTGGAAATGTGAAGATAAAGGTGCAGAATTCCAAACACAATATTCAGATTCAGGTTCATATTACTTTATTGTTATATACCCTAGGGTGCCATAAAATTCCTCATTCACACAAAGCTCAGTGAGTAAACAATGTACGATAATGACAACACATACCTAATTTAATAACAACGTTTAAAATACATTTGCACTGGTACATGTATGGGAATGGTTCAGAGGGATATGGGCCAAATGCAGATAAATTAAGACTAGCTTAGATGGGGCATGGACAATTTATGCCAAGAGCCTATTTTGGTGCTGTATGACTCTTTGATTCTGTGATTCTACAGCATACAAATGACAAATGCTAAACCACAGAATGGTGCAAAAGTTGCAGTGCAATCTGAAATAATGCAAGAAAATTTAAAAAAAATAAAGTGCAATAATGAGATAAATGAATGAGGTACGAATTTGTGGCAGTGCCTCTGGGAAGGGGTGATTGGATCAGGTCCAAACAAGGGTCATGACCTGAAGCGTCACCTGGCCATTTTTTCCAAGGATGCTTCCTGACCCACTGAGTTATTCCAGCATATTGTGTCTACGAATATTTCAGGAATCTTTGGACTTACAGTGTGAAACAGGCCCATCAGCCCACTGAGTCCGCACCGACCAGCGATCACCGTACGTTAACACTATCTTCCACACAAGGGACAATTTACAATTTTACCGAATCCAATTAACCAACAAACCTGTATGTCTCTGGAGTGTGGGAATAAACCGGAGCACCCAGAATAAACCCACATAATCACAGGGAGAACGTACAAACTCCTTACAGGCAGCACCTGTGGTCCGGATCAAACCCTGGTCTCTGGCTCTACAAGGCAGTATCTCGACTGTTGCACCCCCAATTAGTCTGATAGCAGTAGGGAAGAAACTGCTCTTAAGACTGAATGTCTGGGATTTCGAGCTCCTGTATCATTCCCCAGAAGGTGGAAGAGAGGGAAGGGAATGGCCATGGGTGACAGGCATCCTTGATGATACCTCCAGCCTTCCTCATGCAACTGAGGATGGATGGATGGAGAGAAGTGACGAGCCGATGAAGGAATGGGCTGTGTTCAGACAGTCAAGAGCAGAGCGGTGGCCACACCAAATTGAGATGCATCCTGTCAAATTATTTTCCATAGTGCTTTTGCCGAGGTTCGAGAGAATCTTCGAATAATCTATGACCTTGAAAGTTCTTCATAATTGACACTGCCTCTGATCTTCCGTATGAGGTGATATTGATTTGGAACAGTCAGATTTTACTTCGAAACAGACAGTTTCTGAAGAACGGCCTTGATTAAACCTCTGTAGATTTATTAAACGCTGTCACAGAATTATAATGCTGCCTCCTGATGATTCAAGATAATGTTGGGGCTAAATTAAAGGGATGAACATGCAGCAGTTCCTGCAGGTAGATATATCTCTTTTACCAGCCTCGGAAACACTTCAAATGAATTGCAAATAATAGTCAGCTTTGGTCTAGGCACATTCGATGCATATATAATGGCTGGTACAACAAAATGCTGGAATAAATCTGCGGGACAGGCAGCATCTCTGGAGAGAAGGAATGGGTGACATTTTGGGTCGAGACCCTTCTTCAGACTCGACCCGAAACGTCACCCATTCCTTCTCTCCAGAGATGCTGCCTGACCTGCTGAGTTACTCCAGCATTTTGTGATACCTTCGATTTGTACCAGCATCTGCAGCTATTTTCCTACACCTCGTACAATGAATGGCACAGTGATAAAGCTGGTGGAGCTGCTGTCTCAGTGCCTGAAATCCGGGTTCAATCCTGATCTCGGGAGCTGTCTATATTCTTGCACATTCTTGCACCCACAGACGTGCGGGTTTATAGGTTAATTGGCCTCTGTAAAATTGCCCCGTGTGTGCAGGGACTGGATGAGAAAGGGGGACAACATGGAACTTGTGTGAACAGGTGATCGATGGTCATTGTGGACTCGGTGGGAATGAAGGGTCTGCTTCCATACTGTATCTCTGAACTAAGCTAATGGATGTCTGAACCATGAGGTACGTTCCCAGATTAAGGCCAGGGCCGCTGCAAACAAATCAAACGATCCCGGGCAATACAAGAAAGCTTACTATGATATTCACAAAGCCATCAAGAATGCCAAGTATGCAACAAATAAGCTTTTCATTGTACCTTGTATGGTATGAACTCAACTAAACTAAAAACAATAAACTCTGGTAATGGAAGAAGGTCTGACACACTCAGACTAAGTGAGGGAGTGATGCAATAACAGAGTTGCACTGTGCAATTTTGAATGTTCCTGTAGTTTAGAGAAAGCATGGAAACAGGCCCTTCAGCCCACCAGGTTCATGCTGACCATCGATTACCTGTTCACACTAGGTCTAAGAATCAGGAAGGAAGAAGAGGCACAGGAAATAAAGTTGAGATCATGATCACATCAGTTATAATCTTATTAAATGGTGCTTAACATGCTAAATGTTCTATTCGTGCAGAAAACCTTTTTAATGTTCTAATTTTTATTAAGTATGGGTTAAGACCTCACTCGGAGCGCCATACTAATTTCTGGCCATTGAATTCCAGGAAGAATACGTGAACCTTGGATAATGTGCATCAGAAGATGACCGTGATGATATTGGGGAATAAAATGTTTCCAGGGTTCATTTACTCACAGAAGGTCAAGGATGTTCAAATGTAAAAGTTAATTTCAGATTATCAAAGGAGTGTGAAGAGGAGATGGGCCATGTACGTCTTCACACACACAGCAAATCTGAAAAGCCATAAAAGTATATATTTTTGAGGAAAGTAGTAAGTTGAAGATAATAAAATATACACAAGACCATGACAGAGGAGCAGAGTTAGGGCATACGGCCCATTGAGTCTACATGGCAGATCTTTTTTTTCCCTCTCAACTCCATTCTCCTGTCTTCTCCCTGTAACCTTTGATAGCCATACTAATCAAGAACCAATCAATCGCTGCCTTAAAAATACCCACTGACTTGGGCTCCACAGCCATGGGGGGCAATGGATTCCACAGATTCACCATTCTCTGGCTAGAGACATTCCTCCTCATCTCCATTTTGTGGGTACGTCCTTTAATTCCGATGCTGTGTCCTCTGGTCCTAGACTCTCCCACTAGTGGAAACATAAATACCATTCTCTGCTGTGGGTAGGGAACTTACATGATTCTGGGTCCGAGAGGCAATCTCCCAACCAATGGAATTACAGCCAAACAATCAACAAGATTGTATGAAAACGCTTATATAATCCCTCACTTTCAAGGAACATAGAACAGTACAGTATAGGAACAGACCTTTAGGCCCGCCATGCTTGTGCTGACCATAGATCCAATTGAAACTGCACTTGAGTCTGGACACTGTCTCTATTGCTCCATTCCCTATCTGTTTACACGGATGCCTAAATGCTCTTTTATTCCATGCGGTATCTCTAAACTAAACAAAACAAACAATTTGTTGGAGGAAGTCAATGGATCGAGCAGCATCTGAGGGGGTGGGAGTGGGGGTGGAGTGGAAGGAATGGTCAACGTTTCCAGTCGAAACCTTGCATCAGGACCGAGGAAGTCCGACTCGAAACATCGTCTGCCCATTCCCTCCACAGTTGCTGTCAGACCCGCTGGATTCCTCCTGCGATGTGTTTTATTTTGCAACGGGAAGTCTGCAGTGACTGAGGAGCTCTTGGTGTTGACAGCTGGATGAACAAAACAAAACAGATAATGAAAGCAGAATGGCTGAAACCATTTGAAGAGCAATTGAATGCTGAAATGGAGGAAGCTCTAGATTTGCACAGAAGGTGAAGATCAAGGCCTCTTTTTTCTCCCTGTGATACACACACCTTTGATCACCACCATCTGTTTTGATGAATATTAACTTAATGTTAAATCAGGATCGCTCATTTGTTTTTCTTTGTGTTGTCACATTATTGTACAATCTCCACATCTGGAGATTCTCGATCCACAGCCAACAGAATTACAGAGTGGTTTATGCACATTGGATTGCTTTGCTTTGAACCTTCTGTACTGTTTGCTGAAAATAATAATTTAAAAAAATCAAAGTCAGCATGGATCAGCATTCATTTCATCTCATCAACTGATTTATCAACTCATCAAAATGGATTTATGTGAGTAATTAAGGCTGAGCCAAGACCTGCTTAACAATTCAACATTGCATTTAGAGATACAGCATGGAAACAGGCCCTTTGGCCCAACGGGTCCGCACCGACCGTCGATCACCCATTCGGACCAGTTCTATGTTATCCCATTTTCTCATCCACTCCCTACACAATAGGGGCAATTTATAGCGGCAAATTAACCTACAAATCTACACGTCTTTGAGATTTTGGAGGAAATCGGAGCACCTGGGAGGAAACCCACGTGGTTAGAGGAAGTAAGTGCGAACTCCGCACAGACAGCACCCGAGGTCAGAATCGAACTGGGTCTCTTGCACTTTGAGGTGGTAGCACTACCAGTTCCATGCTGTCACTTTACAATAATATCTCCTGAATTAGAAATTATTATACCTGTACTTTCACTTGAAGATTGTGTTTGATTTGCTGACTTTTTTTGAAGACTTTTTGCTTGAGAACAACATAATACAATGCATTGGTAAAGTCACATTTGTGCTCATTTTGAGCCACCCAGCTGTGGGAAAGATGTTGTTAAGCTGGAAAGTGTGCAGAGAAGATTTACAAGGATGTTGTCGGGACTTGAGGGCTTGAACTATAGGGAGTGGTTGGGCAAGCTAAGACTTTATTCTTTAGAGCGCAGGAAGATGAGAGATGATCTTATAAAGATGTATAAAATCAAGCAAGAGCTGAAATAGATGGAGTATTTTACCCAGAGTTGGGGGAATCATGAACCAGAGCACATTGGTTTAAGGTGTGAGGGGAAAGAGGAATCTGAAGGGCAGCTTTTTCACATAGAGGGTGGTGGGTGTATGGAACGAGCTGCCTGGGGCGGTAGTTGATGCAGGTACTATCACAACATTTAAAAGACATTTGAACAAGTACATGAATAGGAAAGGTTTAGATGGATATTGGCCAAACGTGGGCAGCTGGTACAAACTTAGATGGGACATTTTAGTTAACATGAGCAAATTGGGTCGAGGGACCTGTTTCTGCGCTGTATGACTTTATGACCAAATGCTGGAGGAACTCAAGTGTCAGGCAGTATCTGTTGGGAGTTAAAGGGCAGACGACGTTTCAAGTTGGGACAGAGAACTGTTGAGTTACTCCAGCACTTCTCATTTTGCTCAAGCTTCCAGCATCTGCAGTTTCTAGTGAATTTGAGAGATGGAGATGAGGGTTGGTGTTTGGGGTGTGCTGCTCCTCTTTGAAGGCAGAAAGGACACTTTGTGAAATTTGTGACTCATCCCATCTGGAGCTGGTTGAGTTCAGAGGTCTAATCATAGTGCCATCCTTTGATGATCAGACTGCTCCACATTCATTTCATCGATGGCATGTGGCAGGACGTACTGCATTCCCGTGACCACAACCATCTCCATCAGCAGCAAAGCAGCCTGCTTCTGCCAGCGGATGTACTTTATGCTCCTGATGAACATCTCCCCATGCTTTTATTGGCCTTCGGTTTCCTACCACAATCCACAGATGTGCAGGTTGAAAGCTTCATTGGCCGCATTGGTTGCCATTGCTGTGTTGGTATCGGGTGGAATCAGGGCACAGGTGATGAGTCAAGAGTCAATGGTGCTGGAGTAACTCAGCGGATCAGCATGTGTAGAAAGGAACTGCAGATGCTGGTTTATACCGAAGATAGACACTAAATTCTTGGAGTAACTCAGCGGGTGGGGCAGCATCTCTGGAGAAAAAGGAGGGGTGATGATGCAGGAACGATCCCGACATGAGACGTCACCCTAACTTTTTCTCCAGAGATGTTACCTGACCCGCTGAGCTACTCCAGCACTTTGTGTCGATCAGCGGATGAGGAAGCTTCTCTGGAAAACAGGGATTGGTGGCGTTTCAGGCCGGGACCCATCTTCAGACCTGATTGCCTCACAATGAGGTAGGCTGGAAGATCGGGGTTACACTCTGCCGTTCAAAGGTTTGAGAAAGAGTGGAAGATTTTCCAGGGTGACAGTGGAATGTTATGGCGTCTGGTCCCACAGCACGAAACACTTCTCATTTTCCAGCGTTTAATTGGAGCATATAGCTGGTACTCGGGGAAACAAGAGGGTCTTTGATTGTAAGTGCTTCGAGATATCTATTTCTTGTTTGAGCAGGGAATGATATGAACATGAGCGATTTTAATCAGGGCAAGTTTGCAAAGGTTTGGGCTCAGACAAGATTACACATTTCAATTTATTTGATCAGACAGACAGGGGGATATGAGGGAGCCTGAGGGACGCAGAGAAGGGCAGTGGACATGTTTGGCATGAATGGAAGTATTCATAATGTTCAGAGAGCTTCATCCGACAGAGGTGGTTTCTTCTCAATAATTCTCATTAATTGTGTCTGATTTTAATTTCATTGACTCACATGGGGCATTGTGAAATCAAAACAGGGTTAAGAAGAATGAACTATGCATAATTATATTTTTTGCCTGCTCGCCTTTTAATTGAATCGTAAAATGATTGAAAACAAGTCAAAGCTTTCCTTCGTACCCAGTATCTTTTGCAACTATCTTTCAACAGATTAGACCTAGTTTTAGATTAGACGGCAAGAGAAATCCAAGATAATGAGCTTTTAGTTGCATTTGCAGAATACCTAAATAACTTTGCAATGATGTCCAAACCTAACTTAATTAGAGCCAAATTTCAGAAGTACTGAAGTACTATTCCAGGCAATATCCTGGTGAATACTGTGTGCACTCTCTCTCTCTCTGTTGATACACCAGCCTTCCTGTAATATGGCTACCAGAACTGTACACAATACTCCATGCATCGTGAAAGATAGATCAGCCATGATTTAAATGGCGGAGTCGACTCGATGGGCCGAATGGCCTACTTCTGCTCCTCTGACTAAAGAACTTAAGAAGTGCAGCCAAGCAATGTTTTGTACAGCTGCAGCAATAGACAATAGACAATAGACAATAGGTGCAGGAGGAGGCCATTCGGCCCTTCGAGCCAGCACCGCCATTCAATGTGATCATGGCTGATCATTCTCAATCAGTACCCCATTCCTGCCTTCTCCCCATACCTCCTGACTCCGCTACCCTTAAGAGCTCTATCTATCTAGCAAAACCTCTCAACACTTATATTCAGTTCCTTGACCCATGAAGGCATGTTTATCAAATGCTTTCTTAACTAGCCTGTCCACCTATGTCATTATTTTCAAGGAACAATGAATTTACACCTAAGGTTACTTTGTATATCAACACTCCTAATTTCCCTTCCAATATTTGATGTCCCAGTGCTTTTAGACATTACCTCAAACTACTCTAGATTAAACTTCATCTGCCACTGCTTTGCCCAACTTTCCAAATGATCTATGTCCCTCTGAATCCTCTCACTGCCTTCTTCACTATCTACAACTCTTCCCATTTGTGCTGACAACAATCTCGCTAATCAGACTGCCTCCATTCTCAACCATGTAGACACAAGGAACTGCAGATGCTGGTTTACCACATTTAACCAACATTTAGACAGGTACAAGGATAGAAAAGGTTGAGTGGGATGGATATAGGTCAAATGCAAGCAAGTGGGACTAGCTTGGATAGGCAACTTGGTCAGCATGGACGAGTTGGGGCACAGTTCTCTGACTCTGACACTATTATCAGCTCAGTTAGCTGGTAGCCCTCTATAAAAGGTGGGCAGGCATGTCTGGCAGGTTAGAAGTTTGCATGCAGGTTGCTAGAGTGAAGGACAAGGCAGTTGGGCAGAAAGAAACTTGGACGCCAAGAGAAGTTAAGATAGGGTAGATGCACAGAGTCTTTTACCCAGAGTAGGGAACTCAAGAACCGGAGAAAGTATGTTTAAGGTGAGAGAGGAAAGATTTAGAAGGTACCTGAGGGACAACCTTCTCACACCGAGGGTGGTGAGCATGAGTTTGAGTTTGGAGAAGAAATAATGTTTTCAATTTTTACGAGAATGTTGTCAGGACTCAAGGGCCAGAGCTATCGGGAGAGGTTGAGCATGCTACGACTCTAATCCTTCGAGTGCAGGAGGATGAGGGGTGATCTTTTAGAGGTGTACAAAAGAGTGGGGGAACAGAGAACCAGAGGAGAGGGGGAGAGATTTATTAGGAACCTGACGGGTGACTTTTTTATACAAAGGATGGAGAGTGTATGGAATGAGCTGCCAGAGGAGGTGGTTGAGGCAGACACTATCCCAACATTTAAGGAACATTTTTCAGGGACGTGGATAGGATATGTTTAGAGGGATATGGGCTAAACGCAGGCAGGTGGGTCTAGTGTAGATGGGACATGTTGGTCGGTGTGGGCAAGTTGGGCTGAAGGGGTCTGCTTCCATGCTGTAGGACTCTATAACTCTAATATGGAATGTTCAGCCTGACGTGAGACACAAGTCAATTTCTGTGTTGTGTTAAATTAGATTCAGCAACTCATCAGGGGGCTTTTTGATTACAGGGTTTAATCATCTAGCCAAGGGGAAATCAATCAAACTCTAAGGGAAAACCTTCAGAGAGCCTAAAAATCAGGGGGCTGGTTTGTAAGCGCCCCTTGCTTGTAATTCATTGACATGTTAAATGGTTCTTAAGGACTTGGGTTGGCTAACTGGATCTTTAACACAGCCAAAGACTCGAGTTTGATCATGACTACGGGTGCTGTCTGTGCAGAGTTTGCACCCTGTGACCATGTCAAGTCAAGTTTATTTGTCACATACATATACAAGATGTGCAGTGGCAAGAAAGTGGCAACGCCTGCGGATTGTGCTAAACTACAAAACAGAATAGAAAAAAAAATTAACACAAAAAATAAATGAATGCAGTAAATTAAATTAGTCCCTGGTGATATGAGAGTTAACAGTCCTGATGGCCTGTGGGAAGAAACTCCGTCTCATCCTCTCTGTTTTCACAGCGTGACAGTGGAGGCGTTTGCCTGACCGTGGCAGCTGGAACAGTCCGTTGCTGGGGTGGCAGGGGTCCCCCATAATGTTGCTGGCTCTGGATCTGCACCTCCTAGGTCCTGCAGGGGGGCGATTGTAGTTCCCATAGTGCGTTCAGCCGAACGCACTACTCTCCGCAGAGCCTTCCTGTCCTGGGCAGAGCTGTTCCCAAACCAGATTGTGATGTTCCCGGACAAGATGCTTTCTACAGCCCCAGAGTAGAAGCACTGAAGGATCCTCAGAGAGACTCTAAATTTCCTCAACTGTCTGAGGTGGTAAAGGCGCTGCCTTGCCTTACTCACCAGTACGGCAATGTGTGTTGTCCATGTCAGATCCTCTGTGATGTAGACTCCCAGGTATTTAAAGCTGCTCACTCTATCCACTAATCCCATTCAACTCCAGTGGCGTGTACGTTTTCTTCGAATGCTCCAGTTTCCTCCTGCATCCCAAAGACGTGCGGGTTTGTAGGTGAATTGGCTTCTGTAAATTCAACCTAGTGTGTCGGATGCCAAAGTGGGATAACATTGATCTAGTGTATGGGTAATTGTCGGTCGGCGTGGACTCGGTGGGCCGAAGGGCCTGTTTCCACACTGTATTTCTAAATCGAAATCAAGTGCAAATCAATAGCACTATTTAATCTACAATTTCTCTGTACATGTAATGCTACATATCTGCCAAAGTGCGGGAGTAACTCAGCAGTTCAGGTATCATCTCTGGAGAACAAGGATAGGTGACATTTCGGGTCGAGACCCTTCTTCGTTGGAGAGAGGAGGAGAACTTCTTCAAAGTAGACATACCCTGAGGCGATTTCACAGTGGAGCAGCCAAAATGTAGGAACAAAGAACTGCAGATGCTGGTTAATACACAACAGAACACAAATCTCCTCTACCTGCGTGTGATTCATATCCCTCCATTCGCTGCGTATCCATGTACCCATCTAAAAGCCTCCCCAATGCCACTATCATATCTGCCTCCATCCCCATCCCTGTTCCAGTGTGCACCAGTGGCGGCACGGTGGCGCAGCGGTAGAGTTGCTGCCTTACAGCGAATGCAGCGCCGGAGACTCAGGTTCGATCCTGACTACAGGTGCCATCTGTTCGGAGTTTGTACGTTCTCCCCGTGACCTGCGTGGGTTTTCTCCGAGATCTTCGGTTTCCTCCCACACTCCAAAGACATACAGGTATGTAGGTTAATTGGCTGGGCAAATGTAAAAATTGTCCCTAGTGGGTGTAGGATAGTGTTAGTGTGTGGGGATCGCTGGGCGGCGCAGACCCGGTGGGCCGAAGGGCCTGTTTCTGCGCTGTATCTCTAAATCTAAACCAAAAAAAAAATCTAAATTTCTTTAAAAGGCACCAGGCAAATTTTGGAGATGAAAAGAATAATTACAAGTGTATGGGAAAAGAGCTTGGATTTGGAACTATTTGGGGAAATCTTTCAAAGGGCCAGTCCAACTCCGATGGGCAGGATAGTCACCTGATCTGTGGGACTCTATTAGCTTCAGTGGGACAAAGTCCCATAAACAGACAGCTTCACATCACACAAGCTCCTGTCACCAAAACCAGCTCGTTGTTGTTCAATTAATGCCTTTTTCTGAATTCACCGAGAAGTTCAAAAGCTGAAAGGATTGCTTAAAGTAGGGATTAGGTTATATCAGGAATTCCTTTTCCAACCACAGAACTTCAATATATTTTTTAAAAGACCTTTTAAGCAAATGATTAACTTTTAATGGAGTGCCGTTAGTTCCAACCCTCAGTAAGAGAGAGGCAGATGGCTTCATTTACAATTTTAATTAAATATCCATGGAAAACCCTCAGCTCAGGGACTGTGGAACTCTGCATTTGGGAAAGATCTCCACATTACTCATTAATGGAACAAGTGGAACCTGTTCTCCCTCTCTCTTTCTCACACTTTCTCACATTCTCTCTCTCTCGCTCTTTCAATGCTCTCTCTGCCCTCTCTCTTTCGCTCTCTCAACCCTTTCTATCATTTTCTTTCACTTTCTCAACCTCTCTCTCTCTCTCTCTCTCTCTCTCTCTCTCTCTCTCTCCCTCTCTCTTTCTCTCTCTACCATTTCTCTCTCTCTCTCTCTCTCTCTCTCTCTCTCTCTCTCTCTCTCTCTCTCTTTCTCTCTACCATTTCTCTCTCTCTCTCTCTCTCTCTCTCTCTCTCTCTCTCTCTCTCTCTCTCTCTCTCTCTCTCTCTCTCTATCTATCTATCTATCTATCTATCTCTTTCTCTCTCTCTCTCCCTCCCTCAACCCCCCTCTCTCTCAACAGTGGTTGCTTGAAATGAGAGAAATCAATATTCATACCACTGGGTTGTAAGCTACCCAAGGGAAGTATGAGGTGCAGTTTCTCCAACTTGCATGTAGCCTCACTCTGACAGTGGAGAAGGCCCAGGACAGAACGGTCAGTGTGGGGATGGGAAGGGGAGTTAAAATACAACCATAATTTCAATTCTACAGCAGTGAATCGCAGTGTTAATTCCATTTTAGAAAATAATATTTTTTTATTAAAAATGGCTCCTGTCATTTTATACTGCTACTATTCACACTTATACCACAATTACATGGTGACTAAAACACATCAAAAAAATGATGCGTTTTTTATTACAAAACCCCTAATGATCCTTGAGAAGTTAAAGCTGAATCAGTTTCCTGAGTTGTCACAATCCAATGTGGCTAAGAAGCACTCAAATTAATAGTCAGCATGGGCAAGCTGGGCCGAAGGGCCTATTTCCGTGCTCTATGACTCTTATGGTTTTGAAATGTGGGAGGAAACCGGAGCAGCTGGAGGAAGCCCACACGGTAACAGGGAGAAGTCTAAGCAGACAGCACCCGAGGTCAGGATCGAACCAGGGTCTCTGTCGCCGTGAGGTAGCGGCTCTATCGGCTGCACCACTGTGCTGTTAGATTGATATAGAAGGAATGCATTGATGACTGGCCTCTGGCAGGGAGGCTGGGAGATGTGCAGAGCACAGCTGCTTGAAGGTTACAGCTTGCTTCGGTCGAAAATATCCACTTAATTTGGGCGAGCGTTCTGTGCTGGCATTTCACATGTCCAGCCCAGATCCAATTTCAGATGGTAACAAGGTTAGGGAATCTTGTGATACAAACATTCTGGAGAACACTAGAGGTTTCTCAGTCTCGGGGGAGTGCCAGCCGATGGATAATATAATCAAGCTTGCCATTACTTGCAAGCTTATAACTTTATTTGATCAGGTTTTAAAAAAAACTTTACATTCACCCCTTGACATTTCCATGTGCTGTGAGATTAGCATCGGCGATCTTGCCGAACATTGGAAGCACTTGACGAGAGAATCAAACTTGACATAAGCTGGTCTGACATCAATCATACAATCCCCTGGAGAGATAATGCCATCTGCACCTTCTTTCATCCAAATATTGTTAATTGTGGATGATTTGGAGAGACAAGAATGGGCTTTGAAGGGGGTGGGAGTGGCATAGGATTTAATGCATGTTTTTTTGGTGTTATATGAATTAGATATCCAGTTCCAAAGGAATTTGGCAACAATCCAAACTATGCATTAACTGTGTGTGTGTATCCACCACACCTCTTGCTCCCAAATACAAATTAATGGTCTTCTGATACTCATTATCCCGTTAGGATCAATGTATCATTCCTAGTTTATCACTGCAAAATGGTCCTGTAAAATATTTCTCAGATACGCAGTCTCTCTCTCTCTCTCTCTCTCTCTCTCTCTCTCTCTCTCTCTCTCTCTCTCTCTCTCTCTCTCTCTCTCTCTCTCTCTCTCTCTCTCTCATCTCGGCTTTCATCGGGCTGCATTTGGAGTGTAGTGTGCACTTCTGGTCACCCCAATACAGGAAGGATATGGAGGCTTTGGAGAGGATGCATAGTGTTGGTGCTCTTAACAGGAGGCTATTAAACACGTAAACCTCCAAATAAGCTCTGAACTACATAGACTTGGGGACTTTCGTCTTTGCACTATTATTGTCTGATTGTATATATATATATACATACACATATCTAGTTCCAAATATATGCACAGACATATATAGTATTTCCATAAATAAGGGTACCAACCTGTAATATGTGTGGCCAAATTTGAAAGTTATTAAATTATAACAAAATACCATAGCATAAAAGATGTGCCTACCTATAATACCTTTTAGCTAATTTGTGATCAAAATCAACCAAAATCTGACAAAAATTTAATACTTTCAATAAAGGGGAAAAGAGAAAAAAAATGTATTAATAAATGTATTTATTTATTCTAATATACATAATTCAGAAAGAATATAGTAACCTTTCATCGAATTCGATGTTAATTTACTCAAAATTTGCCCGGAACCAGAAGCATCTGTGTAGACAGGAGCGTACTTTCAACGAGACTTGGCGTTATCTGGGACCAGATAGATCACTTTCGATTCCCTTTGCTACAGTGCGCACACGTTAAAACAACAGAACAACAAGTAATGAAAATATAACAGAATCTAAACATTTCTATAGTAAACAAGAAGCAAGATTCATGAGAAAAGAACGAAAAAGTGCAAAAAGATTTTTACTAACCAATAATTCCAAGCAAAACAAAAGTGAATAGTTATTTAATTGCAAAATTAATGTAATCTTTGTAGTATAAATTATCCTAAAGATTTGATGAAATCCTGCTTGGAAAATGTCACAAAAAAAGGCAAGAAAACACAGGGACATAGCTGATATTTTCCTTTGTAAAAACAGATTTATTTATTTTTGCCTCATCTCATTATTTTGGCTATACACTATGATCTATACTACTTAAAATACAGGATATGAAATAATGGAAATACTACAGAAAAAATAGGAAAGTAACCTAGAACTTTGGAGACCTTCAGTTTCACTACTGAGTGCTGTATTTACGGAAACACACGCATATGAAATTATTTTTTGCTGTGATGATTATGGTGCTTACAGGTCTTTTGTGTTTACACATCTGCCCAGCTGTTTTCAAGCAACTGAATCATCCTACCACAACCAGAGAGCAGTGCTGAACCACTATTTACCTCATTGGTAACCCTTGGACTATCCTTGATCGGACTTGGCTGGCTTTACCTTGCACTAAACGTTATTCCCTGATCATGTACCTGTACGCTGTAAATGGCTCAATTGTAATCATGTTTTGTCTTTCTGCTGAATGGTTAGTATGCAACAAAAGCTTTTCACTGGACCTCATACACGCGACAATAAACAAAACTGAACTGAACTGTTGTACTGCTGCAAGTAAGAATTTCATTGTTCCGTTTCGGGACACATGATAATAAAGCACTTCTGCCGAGGTTTATCAGAATGGTGCCTGGATTAGAGGGTGAAAGCTATAAGGTTGTACAAACTTGATTCGTTTTCTCTGGAGCACAGAGACTGAAGGGAGACCTAATAGAAGCATGTCAAATTGTAAGAGGCATAAATATGGCAGACAAGGTGGAAATACCAAAGACGAGAGGGCATAGTTTTAAGGTGAGGGAGGAGGGATTTTAAAGGAAACTAGACGACCCGTGGACCTTTTGGGTCCCCGTTGTGACAGTGGGGGCAGGCAAGGGGGGACAGGAAAGGGGAGAGGGAGCCACTCATCCCGACCCCGGGCAGCCATCGCGGTGGCCAGCAGTAGGAGAGCGGCCGCAAGGTGCTGCCCCATGTTCGTCCTGCTGGCGGCCATCTTCTTTGACCTTTTCTCTGCCGCCGCGCTGCGCAGGGCACGCCGGGACGGTGCCGGTCCTCCCGGCGCTGCTAAGCAGTCCGCCGATGCTGGGCCCGGCAACCCTCCCCATGGACCCATTGTGACGCAAGATAGTTCAAATTCCGTCTCTCCATTCTTTCTGGGCCCGGAAACCCTCCCCCAACTGCACAGGCGCGGCTGTCGGGCCCGTCAAGTGGGAGCGCACTGCGCAGGCACGGCTGTCGGGCCCGTCAAGTGGGAGCACACTGCGCAGGCGCGGCTGTCGGGCCGTTGAAACGTGTCCCATTCACAGTATAAAGTTTATTAAAGTTTCTAAAGTGAATAACTTTTAAAATATAAAGAAGCTTGATACTGCACACCATAGGCGAATGATGAGTAAGGTGGCCCTAAAATTTTGCACTATCATGTACCGTTTTTGGCTGTATATTGGGAACATACATACATACATACATACAAGATGAGAGTTTTAGTTGTATACTAGAACAAGTGTGCCCGTTCAAAGCGGGCCCGTTGGGCCCGTCCCCACTCCCCCCATTCTCTCCTCCCCCAGCCCCTCTCTTACCCGTTTGTTGATGACAGATGTTGCGGTATTTGTGGATGGGGGAGAGAGTGAGGGGGGAGGGGGGGGGGGGGATAGCGGGGAGATGTTCTCCCGGGTGTGGGAGAGAGGAGAGAAGCAAGGGGAGAGAGGAGAGTTGATCCGGTGATCGCGGGCTCGCGCCGCTAACGGCGTCCATTGTTTTGGTGCGAGTGAGGAGATGCCGCGCATGCATGTTGAGTACTGAGTGAGGAGATTCCGCGCATGCGTACTGAGCACTGCCGGACCGCAGCGCCCCCCTTCTGTCAAAACTTCGATAAATGAGGGGGGGCAGCACCTTTAGACCTCTGTAACTTAAAAAATATGCGTCCGAATTAAATAAAAACATCATTTTCCAGCAGCGAACCGCATTCTGATTAATGCGGTTCAAAAATCGTGGCGCTACGGTTCACCGTTTTGCCGGAATTGCCTTCAGCCGACATCAGTGGAATATATATACAAACAACGCTACAAGATCTGAGTTTTAGTAGTATATAGACTAGACCAAGTGGGCCCATTGGGCCCATTCCTCGCAGAGGGGGGACAGGGAAGGGTAGAGGGTGTGACTGAGCCCACTCTCTCCTCCCCAACCCCCACTCTCCCCCACCTCCCCTTTCCCCACGACCCCCCTTTTCCCCACTCTCTCCTCTCCCCACCCCCATTCTCTCCTCCCCCCACCGCCACTCTCACTGTCCCCCACCCCCCCCTTTCCCCCACTCTCTGTTTTGTGATTTTCAGCTCCCATCGACTCTGCCACTTGACCTGATAACACCGTGAGATGGAAGATTGAGGCTAGACACAATGTGCTGGAGTAACTCAGTGGGTCAGGCAGCATCTCCTGAGAAAAAGGATGGGTGACGCTTCGAATCATGACCTGAAATCTCACCCATCCTTTTGCTCCAGACCCGCTGAGTTATTCCAGCACTTTGTGCCTATCGTTGGTTTAAACCAGCATCTGCAGTTCCTTGTTTCTACTGGAAGACTGAGGCAATGGTTTTCTTAATCTGCAAAACTTGCATAAAGCAGTGAAGCAGCTGGTTGGGCCACTGGCTCGCAACACTATTGACCCATGTTCGATCCTGATCTCGGGTGCTGTCTGTGGGGAGCTTGCACCTTCTCCACGTGACCACATGGGTTTCCTCCGAGTGCTCAGATTTTCTCCAACATCCCAAAGACATGCAGGTTTGAAGGTAAATTGCCCTCTGTAAAAGTGGATGCAAAAGTGGGATAACATAGAACTAGTGTGAAAAGGTGATTGATGGTCGGCTTGAGCATGCAATGGTCGGTGGCATTGTAGGGAGTTGTGTTCGCAGACCAGACTATCCCACAAACCAACCTCCCTTCCATTGAGGTCATTTACAACTCACGTAGCCTCTGCAAGGCCAGCAGCATAATCAAGGACGAGTCTCACCCCGGCCTCTCCCCTCTTCTCCCCTCTCCCATCAGGCAAGAGGTACAGAAATGTGAAAACGCACATCTCCAGATTCAGAGACAGTTTCTTCCCAGCTGTTATCAGGCAACGGAACCATCCTACCAACAATTAGAGCGGAGGCCGGGCTACTGTCTACCTCATTGGAGACCCTCGGACTATCTTCCATGCTTTCTCCCTAAAGTTAAGAAATCCCACTCCCTACTCCCTGCAATGTTCCCTCTTCCCATCTTGATGACTCCCAGTGACACGAACAACTTCCCACAGATTTTCCAGAGCACTATTCCTCCCAGCCACACTGGAGGAAAGACAACATAAAGTCTAGCTCAGCTTAATTAAATCGACTAAACCTGTTTAACAGTTACAGGCAGTAACATGAAAAGGATGGGGAGGGAGCTCGGAGTGTAACACTTGGGTTCAGAAACAGATGGAGCTTTTTAATAGTTTTCACAATAGCCTGGCTGGTAACTTTGATCTGTGCCTTTGGAAAGAAAATGTGTTTAACAGTAACTGCACATTTCTGTTAGAGAGCCTTGGTGTTGGACAGGATGGCCCTGCAGAGAGTAGTGCGTTCGGCAGAACGCCCCATGGAACTACACTCGTCCCCCTGCAGGACCTATACATCAGGAGGTGCAGATCCAGAGCAAGCAAGATCATGAGGGACCCCTGCCACCCCAGTAACGGACTGTTCCAGATGCTACGATCAGGCAAACGCCTCCGCTGTCACGCTGTGAAAACGGAGAGGATGAGACGGAGCTTTTTCCCACAGGCCATCAGATCTGTCAACTTTTATAACCCCAGAGACTAAATTTTTGTCGACACTAATAGTAACTTATTAACTTTATTTATATGCTGTAACTGTAATTCTTTTTGTGCACAACCCGCAGGCATTGCCACTTTCATTTCACTGCACATCGTGTATGTGAATGTGACAAATACATTTGACTTGACTTGAAAATGGGTGTCAGCTTGTCATAAACTACAGTTATATTAGAGCAAGACCACAGAGATGATTGTTGCCTTCAGGAGGGGAAAGCCGAGGATCCAGAAACCTTCCTTCATCGATGGGACAATGATGGGAGAGTCAACAAGATATTTCACTAGGCAGCTTACAACCCAGCAGTATGAACGTTGGTTTCTCTAATTTCAACTAACCCCTGCCTTCCCTCTCTCCCCCATCTCCTCCACCCTAGTCTTCCTACTAGTTCCACTGTTTGCATGCTGTATCCCTTCATTATCACCTCTTCCCAAGCTATAAATGGGCCATTATGAGCTCCAAACTTGTATGATCACCTGTTGCCGGCCAGGGCTTTGTTCTGGACTTTTCATACCTCCAGTTCCTTCCCCTCTACTTTCAGTCTGAGGAAGGGTCCTGACCCGAAAAATCACCTACCTTTTTTTTCTGCCTGACCCACTGAGTTACTCCAACACTTTGCGTCTATCTTCAGTATAAACCAGCATTTGCACTTCCGCTCTATGCAACGACTTCAAGTTTGTGAGTGTGCATATCTCTGAAGATCTGTCCTGGGCCCAGCACATTGATGCAATCACAAAGAACGCCCATCAACGCCATTATTTCTGTGTAGGAAGGATCTGCAGATGCTGGTTTATAGCGAAGATAGACACCAAATGCTGGAGTAACTCAACGGGTCAGGCAGCACCTCTGGAGAAATGGAATCAGTGACATGTCAGGTCGAAACACCACTTCACACTGAAAGATAGAGGTGAGGGGGGTGGTGGTGGGTGAGTAGGGGGGGGGGGGGGGGGGGACTGGAGGCGAGAAAAGGCCAGAACAAAACAGAACCAGCAACTCATGAGCTCATTATGGAGCCCATAATGGCCCATTGTTGGCTGGGGAAGAGGTGTTAACGAGAGAGATACATGGGTGCGAACAGTGGAACTTGTAGCATGGCCTTTTATTCATATTAACTTATTCCAGCTCAGCTGCAATCAATAAACTTTATTAAACTTTGATTCTGCCATAAAATTCAAGGCAGCTACTTCCCTGCTGCTACCTGGCAACTGAATCTTCCTCTCACCAACTGCAGAGTGACCTTGACCTCCCATCTACCTCATTGGAGACCGAGGGACTATCTTTAATCAGACTTTCCTGGACTTTATCTAAACCTTGTTCCCTGTATCCTGTATCTGTACACTGTGGACGGCTTGACAATAGACAATAGACAATAGACAATAGACAATAGACAATAGACAATAGACAATAGGTGCAGGAGGAGGCCATTCGGCCCTTCGAGCCAGCACCGCCATTCAATGTGATCATGGCTGATCATTCTTAATCAGTATCCCGTTCCTGCCTTCTCCCCATACCCCCTGACTCTGCTATCCTTGAGAGCTCTATCCAGCTCTCTCTTGAATGCATTCTGAGAATTGGCCTCCACTGCCTTCTGAGGCAGAGAATTCCACAGATTCACAACTCTCTGACTGAAAAAGTTTTTCCTCATCTCAGTTCTAAATGGCCTACCCCTTATTCTTAAACTGTGGCCGCTGGTTCTGGACTCCCCCAACATTGGGAATATGTTTCCTGCCTCTAACGTGTCCAACCCCTTAATAATCTTATACGTTTCGATAAGATCTCCTCTCATCCTTGATTGTAATCATGCTTAGTCTTTCCACTGACTGGATAGCACGCAACAAAAAAAGTGTTTCACTGTTCCTTGGTGCGCGTGTCAATACGAAACTAAAAATGTCATTTAAAGTTTGTCATAATAACCCTCCCATTTCCCACACCATTTCCTTCTGATTTCTTGGCCATGGTTTCAATCAACTTAGTGATTGTTGGTGATATTTACGCCAAGTAGCTTGGTGTAGGAGCAAGGACGAGAAGCCTTGGTTTGAGCTGTTGTTCACTCAGACAGGTCAGGAGTTCAAATCTCAAATATTAAATAAATTGTTAGTATGAGTAACATTGTCATAGAAACCCATCTGGTACGCTAGTGTCCAGATATGATAGTGGCATTTAAGAGGCTTTTAGACAGGCACATTGATATGCAGCAAATGGAGGGATGTGGATCTCGTACAGGCAGAGATTACTTTAACTTGGCATATGACTGACATTGTCGGCCAAAGACCCTGTTCCTGTGCTGTACTTTTCTATGTCCTGTTCTATGTAGGGAAGTGAATTTGCTGTCATTACCCAGTCTGACCAATACAATCAAGAGTCAAGAGCCAATAGTGTTTTATTGTCATATGTACCGAAACAGAACAATAACCTTCTCACTTGCAGCAGAATAACAGGTTAAGTTTAGTTTACAGATACAGTGAGAATAGACAATAGACAATAGACAATAGGTGCAGGAGTAGGCCATTCAGCCCTTCGAGCCAGCACCGCCATTCAATGCGATCATGGCTGATCACTATCAATCAGTACCCCGTTCCTGCCTTCTCCCCATACCCCCTCACTCCGCTATCCTTAAGAGCTCTATCCAGCTCTCTCTTGAAAGCATCCAACGAACTGGCCTCCACTGCCTTCTGAGGCAGAGAATTCCACACCTTCACCACCCTCTGACTGAAAAAGTTCTTCCTCATCTCCGTTCTAAATGGCCTACCCCTTATTCTCAAACTGTGGCCCCTTGTTCTGGACTCCCCCAACATTGGGAACATGTTATCTGCCTCTAATGTGTCCAATCCCCTAATTATCTTATATGTTTCAATAAGATCCCCCCTCATCCTTCTAAATTCCAGTGTATACAAGCCCAATCGCTCCAGCCTTTCAACATACGACAGTCCCGCCATTCCGGGAATTAATCTAGTGAACCTACGCTGCACGCCCTCCATAGCAAGAATATCCTTCCTCAAATTTGGAGACCAAAACTGCACACAGTACTCCAGGTGCGGTCTCACCAGGGCCCGGTACAACTGTAGAAGGACCTCTTTGCTCCTATACTCAACTCCTCTTGTTACGAAGGCCAACATTCCATTGGCTTTCTTCACTGCCTGCGGAAACAGGCCCTGCGGCCCACCGAGTCCATGCCGACCAGTCATCACCATGTATACTAGTTCTATCCTACACATTAGGGACAATTTACAGAGGCCAGTTAACCTGCACGACTTTTCAGTGTGCGTGGAAACCAGAGCACCAGGAGGAAACCCACAAGGTCACAGGGAGAACAGACAAACTCCATATCGACAGCATCGTGATCAGGATTGAGCCCTGGTCTCTAGCGCTGCAAGGCAACAACTCTACCACTGCACCACTGTGCTGCACAGGTCTTTAAACCCGTACAATAGATAATATAATAAAATAAAGAAAGAAAAGTGCAATAAATTAAAAAAACTATGTAAGTGCAAAACAAAATAAAAGCCCGAAATCCGCAGTGCAACAAAGACAGTTCATAGATCGAAGTTTAGTTGGTGTTTGTAGTGTTCAGTAGCCTGATGGTTGCTGGGAAGAAGCTATTTCTGAACCTAGAGGTCATGGTTTTCAGACTCCTGCACCTTCTTCCCGATCGCAGGTGTGAAATGAGAGCATAGCCAGGGTGGAGTAGATCCTTGATGATGTTGGCTGCTTTTTTGAGGCAGTGCCTCCTGTAGACCCTTTGGATTGTGGGAAGCTCAGTGCCTGTGATGGACTGGACAGTGTTCACCACTTTTTGCAATCTTCTTCGATCCTTGGCTTTCAAGTTGCCGATCCAGGCCATGATGAAACCAGTCAATATGTTCTCTAATGTGCTCCTGTAGAAGTTCAAGAGAGTTTCTGTTGAGGAACCGAATCTCCTCAATCCTCTAAGGAAGTAGAGACATCGATGGGCTTTCTAACTTGGTGGTATTGGTCCTTGATGATTCTGGCAGCCTTTGTGAGGCATCGCCTCCTATAGATCCCTTCAAAGGTGGGGAGATCAGTACCTGCGATGGACCAGGCAGTGTCTACCACTCCTTGTAATCTAGTTAGTCCTTGGTTCAATCGACAGTTAATTATCCTCTGAAGCCTACCCAGGGTAACGGACAATTAGAAAAGGACAATTAACACAAGCCTTCCCAGTGATGCCCACTCCCTAACAAGAAATAAAGGAGATGGGATGGGAGGATGTCCATATGGACCATATGCTTCATAAGTTCAAAAGACCATGAGACGTAGGAGTAGAATTAGGCCATTTTGCCCATTAGGGCAGCACAGTGGCACAGTGGTAGAGTTGCTGCCTTTCCGTGCCAGAGACCCGGGTTTGATCCTGAGCGCGGGTGCCCTCTGTACGGAGTTTGTACCCTCTCCCTGTGATCACGTGGGTTTTCTCCAGGTGCTCCGGTTTCTTCCCACACTCCAACAACATACGGGTTTGTAGGTTAATTGGTTTTGGTAAACTTGTAAATTGTCCCTAGAGTGTAGGATAATGCTAGCGGGGAGATAGCTGGTTGGGGCGGACTACATGGGCCGAAGGGCCTGTTTCCGCGCTGTGTCTCTAAACTCTAAAAGTCTAAAGTAAAAGAGTCTACTCTGACATTCACTCATGCCTGATCTATCTTTTCCTCTCAACCCCATTCTTCTGCCATTTCCCTGTAACCTTTGACACCCTTACCAATCAATAATCTGTCAATCTCTGCTTTAAAAGTACCCAATGACGTGTCTGTGCTGTGAATTCTATGCTGTTTGTATCGTTCTGCAGACATAAAATGACTTTGGCATTATTCCATTATTCTAACACTAACCTTTGGATGTTATTGAGAGTTTAAAAGAAGATATCAAAAGGAAGATATTTTCCCTGGCACTTATCATTCTTGGTGAAAAACACATTCTGGATTTATCGTCAGTGATGTTTCTCTCAAGGCCAGCTCTTCATCCTGATTGACCCTGTTTCATAAGCCCCGAATAGTCAAACAAATTAAGGAAACAAATCAACTTACTGTACTTTTGGATCTGAATCCTTCCTTTGAACTGGAGTTAAATGCAGCACGCAAATGGGGCAAAATCTAATGAAGAAAATTCCGAATTGGCGTGTCATGGATAATATCATTTGCAGGCTGATGTATGCCTGGCTAGAAATGCAGAATAACATGGGACTCAGTGTTAGCTAAGTCTAGAGTGAAGGATAGAGTCAATGGTTTTCATCAGACCCAGGCATGATTTGCTTAGCCTTGAAGATTAAATTACTGCCTTAAAATCAATGCTAGCTATTTGTTTATGCAATTTCTAATCTTATTCTCATGTTTTGAAAACTGTCCACCAGAACACACAGGCCTGTGAACAGGCAACTCTAAAATGAGAGCTGGATACAAAGTGCTGGAGTAGTTCAGCGCGTCAGGCAGCATCTTTGGAGATATAGGATGGGTGACGTTTCAGGTCAGGACCCTGTCCGAAGGAGGAATGTCTGTCCCGTTGAGATACTCCACCACTTTGTGTCTCTCTTTGGTATAAACCAGAACCAGAAATTGTTTCTACATTTTGAAATGAAGTCTGAAAGAGGCCAACTAGTTCCCAAGAAGCTATCTAGTTCCCAACTAGTTCCTATCCACCAGACTCTGTCCTTAATTTAATTTAGTTTGGTTTAGCCTAAGAGATACAGTGACCATGCTCTGAAAATGTTTGATCGGGTATAAAGTACCACGGGACTGATATACGAGTGACAACATTGCAAAGGAAAACAATAACACAATGTACTGGAATACCTCAGCGGATCAGGCAACAAGGATAGGTGACGTTCTGGATCAGGACCCTTCTGCAGTCTGATTGTTGGTCGGGATGGAGATAATCCCAAGAGGGATACATCGTGCAAACTGTGGAACTGATTCAGACTGCTGCCTGGCCTGCCTAGTTACTGTGGCATTTTGTGTCTATCTAAGTGATAGGTGGACGCAGGTGAGGGCGGGATTGATTGACAAATGGTTGAAGTAAGTGACAAAGGTTAGGGGTGTCCTTCCCCCTACCTCCTTCTGCCCTTCAGCTTTACATTTCACTCCTCCTCGTCTTATCTGACAAACTCTCCCGCACTTTGTGTTTTAGGTGGAAATCTTCATCACATGGGGATATATTGAAGAGTTGTTACATCTAGGGCCACTGCCCTAGTGCTAGAAGATAGGATCATGCAGGGCCTTTCTTGACTGACCAACACAGACATGGATGAATGGAACGGTCACCTTTGTTTTAGTTTAGTTTATTATTATCACGTGTACCAAGGTACAGTGAAAAGCTTTTGATTGCGTGCTATCAAGTCAGAGAAAAGATGGTACATGATTACCACCAAGCCGTCCACAGTTTCCTGGTAAAGGATAAAGGGCACAACATTCAGTGCAAGATAAAGTCTGATTAAAGATGGGAGGTCAATTAGGTAGATGGGAGGTCAGGTCCATACTCTGTCTGGTGAGGCTTGGGTCTTGTAAAGGTTCTATGGTTTTACAACCATTCATGAATTTTGCACTGTATTGCAAAACCTCAGAATTCTTCACATGGCTGAAGGATTGATTTTGGGTGGCACAGCAGAAGAGATGCTGCCTGACAGCGGCCGAGACCTGCGTTTGATCCAGGCAACGGGTGCTGTCTGTACGGAGTTTGTAAATTCTCCCTGTGACCAGGCGTGTTTCCTCCGGCTGCTCCAATTTCCTCCCACACTCCAAAGACGTGCAGGTTTGCAGATTATTTAGCTTCTATATATTGTCCCCTGGTGTGTAGGATAGAACTAGTGTGTGGGTGATCAATGGGCAGCACGGACTTGGTGGGTGAAAGGACCTAATACTACGCTTTGTCTATAAACAGAAACTAAAGTAAAATCAGGGAACTGGACCTAAATATGTGAGTGTAACTGTGCCCCAGAGTATGATTTTTAGCGGGATAAATCACTTTGCAATGCCTGTTGTAACTGTAAAACAAAAGAGCTTAGTTCCAGGCTCCCCCAAGCACATTCAGGTAGGAGATATTATTGTGGTACATGGACTGCATGAAATACCATACAGTACTAGCCACCATACACCAGTAACCTCACTGCTCATACCTCACTATACAATGTACTGCATGTGACTGACTACTTCAGGGAATCTTTAATCCTCCAACGGTTCTCACTCTCTTCGCAGAGTGTGGATTTGCTAAGAGAGTCTGGAGAATGATACAAGAGTCCTTGTCACGGTTTATCCCAAGCAGCTCCATATCAGAGGACTCTCTGATTTACGGGCTGTTCCCAGGGACACATTGGGAGATGGACATCAAGTGCTCCTGAAAGACCATCATCAATTCGGTGAAATACGCTCTTTGGTCTCCCTGAAACGTGGTGATCTCCCAGCAGGGCGAGATGTCCATCGGGGAATGTTGCTGACACTCCCGCTCCAGACTGCAGGAGTACGTGCTGAGGGATGCACTGAAGCTCGGCGCAGCCAACGCCAAGGCTCGGTGGCTCTGTTATTGAGTCAATTGTCTCTTTGAAATGTGAAGATAACCAAGGAAGAGTTTATGAACGCCGCCTTCAATCCTTCTGAGAAAACAGGACCTGAGAGAATCTATCAACTCTGCATTAGCACTCGATACTGAGTCATCTGAAGAATTGTCGCAAAAAGATTGAGAAGCAAATTCAGATTAAAAGGCCTCCAGAGAAAATAGCTACACAAATTGAGATATGAAATCAATTTACATTCCATTAATGCTCTTTCAATCCTGTGTTAGATGGAGGATGGATTGAGATTTCAGTAATTCTTGAGAGGTTGCTGAATGCAAGGCGGTCTTACTCAATTCATTGAGTTACCCACGTCAACCAATGCTGTCAACATTAGTGTGATGGATGGATCTGGCATTTGAGCTCAGATGCCAGTCAGTGAAGATAGAGTTCACAAGGTGCTTGTGGTTTATCAGCTGTTTCATTTAGCTTGGTTTAGTTTAGTTTAATATAATTTAGTTTAGTTCAGTTTAGTTTAGTTTAGTTAGCGCAGTTTAGTTTAGTTTATTTTAGTTTATATTAGTTTAGTTTAGTTTAGTTTAGTTTAGTTTATTGTCACCTGTACCGAGGTACTGTGAAAAGCTTTTGTTGCGTGCTTATCAGTCAGCAGAAAGACAACACATGGTTGTCCCTTCACAATGCACAGGTACAAAATCAGGGAATAACGTTCAGTGCAAGATAAAGTCCAGTAAATTCTGCTTAAAGATACTGTAGTTCAAGAGTCTCTAATGAGGTAGATAGCAGCTCAGGACTACTCTCGAGTTGTTGATAAAATGGTTCAGTTGACTGATAACAGGATAGGTTTATTGGGATATGGGGCAAACGCAGGCAGGCGGGACTGTTGTAGATGGGGCATGTTGGTCGGCGTGGGTAAGTTGGGCCGAAGGGCCTGTTTTCACGCTGTATGACTCAATGAGTCTATGACATATTAGAGTCGTAGATTCATAGTCAATCAGCACGGAAGCAGGCCCTTCAGCCCAACCTCTCCATGCTGACCAAGACGCCCCATCTACACCAGTTCCATCTACCGACGATTGGCCCATATCGCTGTAAACCTTTCCAACCTATTTACCTGTCCAAATGTCTTTTAAAATGTTGCTGTGGTACCAAATACAAATGCACAGAATCAAAATGCCAGCCCCCTTCGACTTACACTACTTAAGACTTTAGAATTTAGAGAAACAGCGAGGAAACGGCCCCTTCGGCCTACAGAGCTGTGCCGGCAAGCAATCACCCCGTATCTTACACATTAGGGACAATTTATAATTTACAGAAGCCAATTAACCAACAAACCTGTATGTCTTTGGAGTGTGGGAGGAAACCGGAGCACCTGGAAAAACCCATGCAGTCACAGGGAGAACATACAAACTCCGTAGACAGCACCCCCTAGTCACAATCAAACCCAGGGGTCTCTGGCAATGTAAGGCAGCATATTTACCGTTGTCTCACTGTGCCACCCCTGGATTTAACTTTATTTATAAACCTTTTTTGAACAAAATAAGTTTTAGGAAAGCCTTGGACATCTATCTTCTCTCTGTTTTATGCCCATCCATTATTAACCAAGCCTCCAAACAATCCACTGAATCTGAAGATAAAATCAAAGTGCTGGAGTAACTCAATGGGCCAGGCAGGATCTCTGGAGAACATAGATTGGCCATGTTTCTAGTCGAGACTCTGATTGTGGAGGGAGGGGGCCAGAAAGCTGGAAGAGAGGCGAGGGCAGTACAAAGCCTGGCAAGTGATAGCTAAATACAGGTGAGAGTTTTTTTTTGATAGGTGGACAAAGGCCAGAGATGAAGAGACATTTAAATGTGAGATAAAGATAGGAGAGGTAAGAATTGTGAAGTTGGAGGAAGGAATATAGGTGGTAGGGGATGGGGTGAGGAGGAAGGAGAGAAATGGTTGCTATTGCAGGTGGGGTCCAGGGAAGAGGGGGCATTATTAGTAGGTTAGTTACCTGAAATTGGAAAATTCAATGTACTTGCCGATAAGTATCTGAAGAATTCCTGAGATGTAAGACCTGGTACTCTGTCCATCCCCTGTGCATATGGATATTCTGCTGGATTCTTGCTGGAGTTCCGAAGCAATAAAGCTCTACATTAGAGAAGCAACTTATTTTTTAAATAGCCTTGGGCACATTCTGTGAACGCACAGGAGTGTGTGTTTTGTCCCAGAGCAGGAACAGGCTCCCTTGCATTTTGTAACCAACGGTGATTTATTTGAACAGAACACATTTCTTCGAAGACTGGCACTTAGTATTCCAGGTGTGATTCACTTCCTGTTTCAATCATCGGCAAGCAAAACATTCACATGAGCCATCGGGGAGGTCAAGGGAGGATGAAGAATGATAAAACTCCGAGTAGAGTCTTGCAGTTCCTCACTGATAGCAAAGGGCACAATCTTCCCAAGAGTTGGGGTGCCACCGTGGCACAATGGTAGAGTTGCTGCCTTACAGTGCCAGAGACCCAGGTTCGATCCTGACTATGGGTGCTATCTTTCTGGTGTTTGTACATTCTCCCTGTGGCTGCGTGGGTTTTCTCCGGGTTCTCCGGTTTCCTCCAACATTCCAAAGACATACGGGTTTGCCATTTAATTGGCTTCGGTAAGTTTTCAAATTGTCTCCAGTATGTAGGATAGTGTTAGTGTACAGGGTGATTGCTGGTTGGCGTAGACTCGGTGAGTCGAAAGGGCCTGTTTTCACGCTGTATCTCTAAAGTCTAAAGGTCTATAAGTCTAAAGTATTTCCATCTAAGCCCAATGGAAGTAGAATCTAAATTTGCACCAGCAAAATAGAATGAACAATTTCATCTGCACTTCCTTGTGTGATGATAATTGCATCGAGGTTTGTACTCCAGGGACATACACTTCGAACAGAAAATGGATTTCATTGTAAACATTTGAATTGGAGAGGAAACAAGCTCTCTTTTCAGAAGAAAAGAATGTTGTGATTGAACTCAACACAACTTCACTCACAGGGACAGATGAACAGATTGGGGAAAAGTGAAAAGGGAAGGAGATGGGTGACGGCACAGTTGCTCAGCAGTGGAGTTGCTGCCTTACAATGCCAGAGACCCAAGTTCAACCCTGACTATGGCTGCTGTCTGTAGGGAGTTTGCACATTCTCCCTATAACTACGTGCTTCAATTTTCTCCCATATTCCAAAGACGTGCTGGTTTGTAGGTTAACAAGCTTCTGTAAATTGTCGCCTAGTGTGTTGGATAGAACCAGTGTACAGGTGATAGACAATAGACAATAGACAATAGGTGCAGGAGGAGGCCATTCGGCCCTTCGAGCCAGCACCGCCATTCAATGTGATCATGGCTGATCATTCTCAATCAGTACCCCGTTCCTGCTTTCTCCCCATACCCCCTGACTCCGCTATCCTTAAGAGCTCTATCCAGCTCTCTCTTGAATGCATTCAGAGAATTGGCCTCCACTGCCTTCTGAGGCAGAGAATTCCACAGATTCACAACTCTCTGACTGAAAAAGTTTTTCCTCATCTCAGTTCTAAATGGCCTACCCCTTATTTTTAAACTGTGGCCCCTTGTTCTGGACTCCCCCAACATTGGGAACATGTTTCCTGCCTCTAACGTGTTCAACCCCTTAATAATCTTGTACGTTTTGATAAGATCTCCTCTCATCCTTCTAAATTCCAGTGTATACAAGCCTAGTCGCTCCAGTCTTTCAACATATGATAGTCCCGCCATTCCTGGAATTGACCTAGTAAACCTACGCTGCACGCCCTCAATATGGTTGGCATGAACTTGGTAGGCGAAAGGACCTGTTTCCATGCTGTAACGTACGGAGTTTGTACGTTCCCTCTGTGTCTTCTGGTGCTTCTGTAAATTGTCCCTTATGTGCAGGATAAAACTGGTGCGTGTATGTCCGCTGGTTGGCGTGGATCCGATGGGCCAAAGGGTCTGTTTCCACACTGTATCTCTGAATAAAACTAAACTAAACTAAAGATGGATGGATAAAGAAAGATAGAGGTGAGTGGTGAGGCCACAGTTAGAGTATTGTGTTCAGTTCTGGTCACCCTGCGATAGGATTCCAAAGACGTACAGGTATGTAGGGTAATTGGCTTCGGTAAAATTATAAATGATCCCTTGCATGTAGGATAACGTTAGTGTACAGGGTGATCGCTGGTCAGCACAGACTTGGTGGGCCGAAGGGCCTGTTCCACACAGTATCTCTCAAGTCATAAGTCTAAAGGAAGATGCCATTAAGCTGGAAAGAATACAGAGACGTTTTACGAGAGTGGTTGCCAGGAGTGCCTGAGCTTTCTGGAGAGGGTGACAGGCCTTGTCTTTATTCCTTGGAGCATAGAAGGATGAAAGATCTTGCAGAAGCGTATAAATCATGATAGGATTAGATAGGGTAGATGCACAGAGTCTTTTACCCAGGGGAGTCAATAATCAGAGGACAGGTTTATGGTGAGAGGGGAAAGATTTAATAGGAATCTGAGGGCATATTTTTCACACAGAGGGTGGTGGGTATACGGAACGAGCTGCCATAGGAAATAGTTGACGCAGACACTCTGACAATTGAGAAAAATTGCCTTATATTACCCCGCTGTACAAAAAGGGAGCAAAGCAGAATGGTGGGAACTATAGGCTGGTTAGTCTGACTTCAGTGGTTGGTAACATTTTAGAGTCCATTATTTCGAATGAGGCTACAGAGTATTTAGACGTTCATGATAAAATAGGCCGAAGTCAGCATGGTTTTGTGAAGGGAAGATCTTGCCTGATGATTCTGCTGGAATTCTTTGAAGAAGTAAATAGCAAGTCAAAGGAGAGTCAGTGGATGTTGATTACGTAGATTTTCAAAAACCCTTTGATAAGGTGCCACACGTGAGGCTACTAAGGTAGATAGGAGCCCATGGTCTCAAAGGGCAGGTACCAGCATGGATAGCAGGTTGGCTGGATGGCAGAAGACAGAGTGGCAATAAAGGGGGCTTTTTCTGGTTAGCTGCCAGTGACTAGCGGAGTTCCTCAGGGGTCGATGCTGGGGACGCTAATCTTCACGTTGTATATTAATGACTTGGATGAGGGGATTGAAGGCTTTATGGCCAAGTTTGCAGATGATACGAAAATAGGTGGTGGGGCAGGTAGCAAGGACTCTGAAGAAGGATTTGGACAGGTCGGGAGAGTGGGCAGAGAAGTGGTAGATAGAATATAGTGTAGCAAAGTGTGGAGTCATGCATTTTGGCAGTAGGAATTAAAGGCGTAGACTATTTTCTAAATGGGGAGAGAATACAGAAATCAGAGGTGCAAAGGGACTTGGGAGTGGTGGTGCAGGATTCCCCCCAAAAAATAATCTGCAAGTCGAATCTGCAAGTAAAGAAAGCAAACTCAATGCAAGCATTTATTTCAAGATGGCTTGTATACAAAAACAGGGATGTGATGCTGAGGCTCTATAGGGCGCTGGTCAGGCCGCATTTGGAGAGAATGATCCCAGGAATGAGTGGGTTAATATATGATGAGTGTTTTATGGCGCTGGGCCTGTACTCATTGGAGTTTAGAAGAATGAGGGGACCTCATTGAAACATACCGAATAGTGAATAGCTTGGATAGAGTGGATGTGGAAAGGATGTTTCCACGAGTGGGAGTGTGTGGTACTAGAAGTCACAGCCAGAATTAAAGGATGTTCCTTTAGAAAGGAGATGAGGAGGGATTTCTTTAGTCAGAGGGTGGTGAATCTGTGGAATTCTTTGCCACAGAAGGCTGTGTCACAGAAGGCCAAGTCAATGGATATTTTTAAGGCAGAGATAGATAGATTCTTGATTAGTACTTATGTCAGGGGTTATGGGAAGAAGGCAGGAGATAAGGGGTAGGCCATTTAGAACTGAGATGAGGAAAAACTTTTTCAGTCAGAGAGTTGTGAATCTGTGGAATTCTCTGCCTCAGAAGGCAGTGGAGGCCAATTCTCTGAATGCATTCAAGAGAGAGCTGGATAGAGCTCTTAAGGATAGCGGAGTCAGAGGGTATGGGTAGAAGGCAGGAACGGGGTACTGATTGAGAATGATCAGCCATGATCACATTGAATGGGGATGCTGGCTCGAAGGGCCGAATGGCCTCCTCCTGCACCTATTGTCTATTGTCTATTGTCTATTGGGGTTAGGAGAGAGAGATAGATTAGCCGTGATTGATTAGGGGAGCAGACTTTATGTGCCTAATGGCCTAATTCTGCTCCTATCCCATAACCTTATGACCTTATGACACAAAAACAACATTTAAAAGACATACTAAACATGCCTTCCACATTCTCTACCATTCTCATCCAAATTGTTGATATAAAGCAGATAGCAATGGGACCAGCACCAAACCCTGAGGCACACAACTAGTCACAGGTCTCCCGTCTGAAAAGCAACCTTCCACCATCACCCTCTACTTCCGTCCATGAAGCCAATTCTCTATCCAGTTGGCTAGCTCTCCCTGGATCCCGTGCATTCTCATTAACGATGCAAATCTTAATTAATGATGCAGAAGAGTATTAATATAAAAAAAATAATGGAGGCAAATAATTATTTAAAAGCTAAACTAAAAGCTAAACGATTAAAATAAATTTGCAAGAAATTATGTTGCTAGAATGATCATTTTTATTAAAGGGATTTTTCTGCCACAGTCAAGATTCACATATGTGTTAATATTTCTGCCTGTTAAATCTGTTTTTTTGTAAACCTTTTCGTGAAACTCCTAGGCACTTGTCAAAACAGGACTAAAAAGAGAAAAGTTCTGAACAAAAATCAACTTAATTATCAAGACTTCCCCTGCAGTTTGTTTAAATCTTTGTGTCTGCTTACTCTCCGAGCTGTCATTTGCACAGCAACAGAGGCCCACACAGAGCATAATCATCTGTTCCCACGGCAACAGACCAACACCCCTCGAAAAACGAGCAAGAGTGTGTCGGTTGTAACGAAACTAGAGAGAAAGTTTAAGGAAGGTGCGGTTAAGTGTCATAAATCCACACGCATTCTCAGATTAGCTTCATGTTGGAAAGAGCTCAGAGACGATGTACGAGGATGTTACATAGAAAACATAGAAAATGCATGCAAGAGTAGGCCATTTGGCCCTTCAAGCCAGCACTGCCATTCAATATGATCATGGCCGATCATCCAAAATCAGTACCTCGTTCCTGCTTTTTCCCGATATCCCTTGATTCCGTTAGCCTTAAGAGCTAAATCTAACTCTTGTCAGGACCTGAGGGACTGAGCAGTTGGGAGAGGTGGGGCAGACTAGGGGTTTTTTCCCTGGAGCCCAGGAGGCTTAGGGGGGGATCTTATAGAGGTGTATACATTCATGAGGGGAATAGGTAGGGTGAATGCACACTTTCCCCCAGGGTAGGGGGAATCAAGAACTAGAGGACTCAGGTTTAAGGTGAGAGGGCAAAGATGTAACAGGAATCTGAGGGGCAACTTTTGCACTCAGAGAGTGATGGGTATATGGAACAAGCTGACAGAGTAAGCAGTTGAGACAGGTATAATAACATTTAAAAGACACTTGGACAGGTACATGAATAGGAAAGATTTTGAGGTATATGGGCCAAACAAAGGCAGGTGTATGGGGGTCGGCATGGACAAAATGTTCTGAAGGTCCCGTTTCTGTGTTGTGTGTCTGTGTGGCTCTTATGTAAAGAAAGAACATTCATTGGAAAGTACATGGATGCCTCTAGCAACAACTAAAAAACATTTGGACATGGATAGGATAGGTTTCAAGGCATACCATTCAGCTGCAGGCAAATGGAACCAACTTCGATGGAGCATCTTGGTCGCAAGGATGAGTTGGACCAATGAGTTGGTGTTTCTGTGCTGTATGACTCTCTGTCTTTATGATTCTACGACTTGCATATCGCACACAGTTATCACTGTGTCAGAGACTTGGGTTCCTTCCTCACTGCAAGCTCTGTCCGTATGGAGTTTGTACATTCTCACTGTGACCGCATGGGTTTTCTCCAGTGGCTCCAATTTCCTCCCACACTCCAATAGGTTAATTGGTTTCTATAAATTGTCCCGAGTGTGTAGGATAGAACTGGTGTATGGGAGATCACTGGTCGGTGTGGACTCGGTGGGCCGAAGGGCCTGCTTCCATGTTGTATTTATAAACTAAACTAAAAGAGCAGTTAAGCACACATGTGAAGCGATAGCTAATGAAGGGATAGAGACAATGTGCAGACAAATATGCAATTTCAATTGGCATCATGGTCGGCAAAAAACATGTTGGGCTAAAAGGTCTGTTCAAACATTTAGGCAACATATATTTACAGATATTCAGGGAATTGAGAGAAATAGGAGTATTGATTGGGTGGACGTGACCCCTGTGATATGCACTCAGTTTATCAATCCCTGTATCAGGTTCTAAGCTAAGGAAGAATTCCTTCATGCTGAAACCTTCATGTAGGAAATGTAGATGCATATGAACATCACCTATCCATGTTCTCCAGAGATGCTGCCTGACTTGCTTCGTACATGACAGGATCTGTCTTCACTAAGGAAGACACAAACAATCTCCCAGATGTACCGGAGGACAGAGGATCTAGGGGGGTAGAGGAACTGAAATAAATTTTCATTAGGTGAGAAATAATATTGGGTAGACTAATGGGACTGAAGGATGATAAATCCCCTGGGCCTGATGGTCTGCATCCCAGGGTCCTCAGGGAGGTGGCTCTAGAAATAGTGAACGCATTGGTGATCATTTTCCAATGTTCAATAGATTCGGGATCAGTTCCTGTGGATTGGAGGATAGCTAATGTTATCCCACTTTTCAAGAAAGGAGCGAGAGAGAAAACGGGGAATTACAGACCAGTTAGCCTGACTTCGGTGGTGGGAAAGATGCTGGAGTCAATTATTAAAGAGGTAATAACGGTGCATTTGGATAGCAGTAAAAGGATAAGTCCAAGTCAGCATGGATTTATGAAAGGGAAATCATGCTTGACTAATCTTCTGGAATTTTTTGAAGACATGACAAGTAAAATGGATGAAGGAGAGCCAGTGGATGTAGTGTGTCTAGACTTTCAGAAAGCCTTTGATAAGGTTCCGCATGGGAGATTGGTGACTAAAATTAGAGCACATGGTATTGGGGGTAGGGTGTTGACATGGATAGAAAATTGGTTGGCAGACAAGAAGCAAAGAGTAGGAGTAAACGGGTCCAGAATGGCAGGCAGTGGCGAGTGGAGTGCCGCAAGGCTTGGTGTTGGGGCCACAACTGTTTACCATATATAATAATGATTTGGAAGAGGGAATTAGAAGCAACACTAACAAGTTTGCGGATGACACAAAGCTGGGTGGCAGTGTAAACTGTGAAGAGGATGTTAGGAGGTTGCAGGGTGACCTGGACAGGTTGAGTGAGTGGGCACATGCGTGGCAGATGCAGTATAATATAGATAAATGTGAGGTTATCCACTTTGGTGCCAGAAACAAGGAGGCAGATTATTATCTCAATGGAGTTAGATTAGGTAAGGGGGAGGTGCAGAGAGACCTGGGTGTCCTTGTACACCAGTCACTGAAAGTTGGCGTGCAGGTACGGCAGGCAGTGAAGAAAGCTAATGGAATGTTGGCCTTCATAACAAGAGGATTTCAGTATAGGAGTAAAGAGGTTCTTCCGAAGTTGTATAGGGCCATGGTAAGACCACATCTGGAGTATTGTATACAGTTTTGGTCTCCTAATTTGAGGAAGGACATCCTTATAATTGAGGCAGTGCAGCGTAGGTTCACGAGATTGATCCCTGGGATGGCGGGACTGACATATGAGGAAAGATTGAAAAGACTAGGCTTGTATTCACTGGAGTTTAGAAGGATGAGAAGGGATCTTATAGAAGCATATAAAATTATAAAAGGACTGGACAAGCTAGATGCAGGAAAAATGTTCCCAATGTTGGGCGAGTCCAGAATCAGGGGCCACAGTCTTAGAATAAAGGGGATACCATTTAAAACTGAGGTGAGAAAAAACTTTTTCACCCAGAGGGTTGTGAATTTGTGGAATTCTCTGCCACAGAGGGCAGTGGAAGCCAAATCACTGGATGGATTTAAGAGAGAGTTAGATAGATCTCTAGGGGCTAGTGGAATCAAGGGATATGGGGAGAAGGCAGGCATGGGGTATTGATTGGGGACGATCAGCCATGATCACAATGAATGGCGGTGCTGGCTCCAAGGGCCGAATGGCCTCCTCCTGCACCTATTTTCTATGTTTTCTATGTTTCTATCTATGTTTGCTGAGTTACTTCAGCATTTTGCAGACCTCCCAACATTTGATTTTACAAATTCATAATTTTGATGTCCAAAATTCAGAATTTTACATCAAAATTCACAATATGGCACGTAATGCAATTTTTAAGCAAAAAAAGTATGCACGCCAAATGCGCATACCGTTGCGCTACATTCATGTGTGAAAAACAACTATTATTTCCAACATTCTGTCGTTCTTGGACTACATGTACAATGTCAGGCCTATCATGAGTATATTCTGCTATTTATAGAAAGGTTTTTGAACAGAAATACTTTTTACAGCACAAAGAAAAAATTGTTTTGTTTTGTTTTTTCTATTTTGCTTTTTCCTTACCCATCCCAATTCTCTTGGTATTTGTAGAAATAATGGCTAGCATGCAATAGCCCATCTACAGTATTGAATAAAAGAACAATGGTCATAAAATGTATGACTAAGTTATGAAGAAAGTTTCATATAAAACTGCACATACTTAATTTTATTGAAGACATACATGCTCTAGTGGTCTTCAACAGCAAATCAGAATGGTCCATGTCCCCCCCAACCCCCTGCCCCCCACTCCCCTCCCCCTCACTCCCACTCGACCTCCACCCCTCCCCCCCTACTCCCCTCCCCCTTTCCCGCCATCTCCACTGCCCCTCCCCCCACCCCCCTCTCCTCCTCCCCCACTCACCTCCCACCCCCCTCCCCCTCCCTTTGCCCCCCCTCCCCCCTCCCATTCCACTCCCTTGTCCCCCTCCCCCGCACTGCAACTCCCCTCCCCCCATTCACTCACCCCATCCCCTCTCAACATCAATGGGACTCAGGCTACGCAGTGAGGTTGGGCCAGCGGCGAGGCCAGGCCAGCGGCGAGGCAAGGCCAGGCCAGCAGTGAGCGGCGAGTCGCGAGGCAAGACCAGGCCGGCGGCGAGGCAGGGCCAGCGGCGAGGCGAGGCTAGCAGTAAGACAAGCCCAGCGGCGAGTGGCGAGGCAAGGCCAGGCTGGCGGCGAGGCCAGGCCAGCGGCGAGGCCAGGCCAGGCCAGCAGTGAGCGGCGAGTGGCAGGGCGAGACCAGGCCGGCGGCGAGGCAGGGCCAGCAGCGAGGCAAGGCAAGGCCGGCTGCAAGGCCAGGCTCGAGGCAGGGCCAGCAGCGAGGTGAGGCGAGTGGCAGGGTGAGGGGCAGGGTGAGCGGCGAGGCATGTGTTTTGCGGAAAGATGTGAGGCGAAATCGGTACGGCGGAAATGAAATAAGAAAGCAGAAACTTTCCGCCAAATTCGGAATGGGGTTGGGGGGTCTGATTTTGTGTCTTTTTTTGCACCTGCCGTTCTCCTTTCTATATTTATAAATACTTGGGTAAGATGACAAAAGAAGATGTTGATTAGCTAGCGTTGTAATGAACAGAAATGAGATGAATGAGGGGGGACATGACGGAAGCTTATACAAGAACATGCAAATTCCACACAGACAACACCAGAGGTCAGGATTGAACCCAGGCCTCCGGGGTGGTAACCCCTCGCAATATGGCACAATGGCACAGCGGTAGAATTGCTGCCTTGCAGCGACAGAGACCCAGGTTTGATCCTGATTATGGGTGCTGCCTGTATGGAGTTTGTATGTTCTCCCCGTGACCGCTTGGGTGTTCCGGTTTCCTCCCAAAATCAAAAGATGTGCGGGTTTGTAGGCAAATTGGCTTGGTAAAATTGTCAATTGTCCCTAGTTCATAAGTTCATAAGTTGAAAGAGCAGAATTAGGCCATTTGGCCCATCAAGTCTACTTCGCCATTCAATCATGGCTGATCTATCTTCCCTCTTAAACCTATTCTCTTGCCTTCTCCCCATAACCCTGACACCCTTAGTAATCAATCAAGAACCTATGAATTTCCACCTTCAAAATATCTATTAACTTGGCCTCCACAGCCTTCTGTGGCAAGTGTGTGTAGGATAGTGTTAGTATGTGGGGATCGCTGGTCGGCGTGGACTTGGTGGGCCAAAGGGCCTGTTTTCGCGCTGTATTTCTAAACCAAACTAAATTAAAAGCTGGTGAAAGCATGAGGGCACCTTCAGAAGAAAGGCCCTTTTTTGATCCCGGATTCAAAGTTACTTAAGAACTCCTTCATGGCTCACAGGAGAACAGAAATAATCCAGGCCCATTCTTCAGATCCACAATAGCATTTTCATTTAAGGATGTGAACACAATTGAATGTGGGCTATGAAATTCAAGAAAAGAATGTGGGCTATGAAATATCATTAAAGTGACATCCTTTTAAAATTCCACGCACACAGAAGGCAAAGTGCACCTGGGAATAAGACCTTCTTGTGGTTTAATAGCATCAGTTCATATTAATACATTTCCATCACTTCATTAATTGCATTAACGGCAAGAACTGCAAATAAGTCAACCAAAAGATAACAATGTTTAAAAGAAGGAGCAGTCTATTTCCATGTGTTTGATTTCCATTATTCATCACTCATCTGAATCCAATAGGTCAAGGGTGGCTCATGTAGGGTTTTTTTCTTGTTCTCCTTGTGCATATTAAAATTTTAATGCTTTTAAGTCTCCAAGTGCTTCAGGTATTTTCAACATTACATGCGAAGCATCCAATGGCTTAAAGTCATAGAGTCATAGAATCGTACAGGCCCTTCGGCCCATCTCACCCATGTTGCTCTACCTGTTGATGGAGACAAAATGCTGGAGTAACTCAGCATTAACCCGTTAAGTCACTCCAGAATTTTGTGTCTATCTTCGGTGTCAACCAGTGTCTGCAGTTCCTTACTACACCTGTTGTTCTACCTGTTGTACTTGAGTTGGGCTCCATTGTTATTATTTGTTTGGAAAAAAGATACAAAGTGCTGGAGTAACTCAGCAGGTCAGGCAGCATCCCTGGAGTACTTGGATGGGTGATGTTCAGGTTGGGACCCTTCTTCAGACCCATCACAAGGTCTGAAGAAAGGCCTTGAACCAAAACCCCACCTAGCTATGATCTGCAGAAAGGCTACCTGACCTGCTAAATCACTCCAGGTCTTTGTGTCTTTATTTGGAAAACCAGCTTCTGCAATTCCTGAATTCTACTTATTATTTGATTTGATTGGATAGCACGCTAAACTAGGCTTTCCACTCTACCTCAATGCACGTGACAATAATAAGCCAAAACCTAAACCTAAACCATCTAAGCTAGTTCCCTTTGCTCATGTTTGGCTCATATCCCTCTAAACGTTTCCTATCCATTCGAGACATAGAACCTAGAACGATCTAGCACAAGAACAGATCCTTCGGCTCACAATGTCGGTTCTGGACATAGTGCAAAGACCATACACCTTTCCTATCCATTAAAGGAGAATGTTATAGCGAGGCCCTAGTGCCCTTGCAGTTTTTAGTGAAAAGTTGGTCCCCTTATTAGGTTGGTACCTAAGGCTCCACGAACAGGTTGCAAGAATACATTGAAGTCAACTTGCTGAGTATTTAATGGAACAAGCAGTAAATACAAGATTGTGAAAAGTTGCCAGAGTGCCTTTAAAGCTCAGTAGTCTATAGTTTAGTTTACTGATACAGCGTTGAAACAGGCCCTTCACCCCCCCCCCCCCCCCGAGTATGCACTGATCTATAGTCACCCATATACTAGTTCTATCCTACATACCAGGGATAATTTACCGCAATTGATCTACAAGCCTGCACGTCTTTGGAATGTGGAAGGAAACCGGAGCACCCGGAGAAAACCCACGCGTTCACAGGGAGAATGTATAAGCTCCTTACAGACAGCACTCGAGGTCAGGATCGAACCCAGGTCTCTGGTGCTAGAAGGCAGCAACTGTACCACTGCGCCACCTTACACTCTATCGAAGGGATCCAGGGAAGTTTGAGTTGTCAAACTAAGCCATGATGGCACCAGTCAACATGCTCTCTACCGTACACCCGTTCAAGAGAGTATAAGAAGGTCATAAGGTCATAAGTGATCAGAGCAGAATTAGGCCATTCGACCCATCGTCTGCTCTGCCATTCAATCATGGCTGATCTGTCTCTCTCCCTCCTAACCCCATTCTCCTGCCTTCACACCATAACCCCTAACACCCGTACTCATCAAGAATCTATCAATATCTGCCTTAAAAATATCCATTGACTTGGCCTCCACCACCTTCTGTGGCAAAGAATTCCACAGATTCACCACCCTCTGACAAAATAAATTCCTCCTCATCACCTTCCTAAAGGAACGCCCTTTAATTCTGAGGCTATGACCACTAGTCCTGGACTCTCCCACTAGTGGATACATCCTCTCCACATCCGCTCTATCCAAGGCATTCACTATTCGTCGACTTACCGAATCGCCCGAATCTTCTAAGTAGAAGCGTTAATGGGCTGTCTTTAGCATAATTAGCGCTGAAGGACTAGTTAAGCAGATACTAAACCTATGTTAGGTGTTTCCCTGTGAGCTCTCTGCCACCTTGGTTGAGAGGAGGAAACAGCTTTATAAGAGGATCATTGCAGCCAAGTCGAGTCTGGTTTATTGTCATATTCCTTAATATGGTGAGATAAGGCCGCAATGAAAATCTTGCTTGCAGCAACATCACAAATACATGGACTCAGAAAAACACACCAAAAAATTATAGGAAAATCATACACAAGTTATGCATGAAATTTTTAAAAGAAAGGTTGTGTAAAAACGAGACATTAGTGCATAAACAATAAACAAGAAAGATAAACAAGCGGGTGGCACAATGGTGCAGCAGTCGAGTTGCTGCCTCACAGTGCCAGAGACCCAGCTTCCATCCTGACAATGGGTGATGTTTGTACAAAGTTTGCATGTTCCCCCTGTGGCGTGTGGATTTCCTCTGGGTGCTCCGGTGTCCACTCACATGCAAAAGACATGCAGGTTGTAGGTTGATTGGCTTCTGTAAATATTGTCCGAAGTTTGTCGGATAGAACTAGTGTATCAGCGATCGTTGGTCGGCAAGGGCTTGGTGGGAGGTAGAGCCTGAATCCATGCTATATCTCTAAACTAAACTAAACGAAACAAGTCCATGGTAGTGCGAGAGGTGGTCAATAGACAATAGACAATAGACAATAGGTGCAGGAGGAGGCCATTCGGCCCTTCGAGCCAGCACCGCCATTCAATGTGATCATGGCTGATCATTCTCAATCAGTACCCCGTTCCTGCCTTCTCCCCATACCCCCTGACTCCGCTATCCTTAAGAGCTCTATCTAGCTCTCTCTTGAATGTATTCAGAGAATTGGCCTCCACTGCCTTCTGAGGCAGAGAATTCCACAGATTCACAACTCTCTGACTGAAAAAGTGTTTCCTCATCTCCGTTCTAAATGGCCTACCCCTTATTCTTAAACTGTGGCCCCTTGTTCTGGACACCCCCAACATTGGGAACATGTTTCCTGCCTCTAACTTGTCCAACCCCTTAATAATCTTATACGTTTCGATAAGATCTCCTCTCATCCTTCTAAATTCCAGTGTATACAAGTGTTTCTAAGCCTAGAATCCGTAGTGTTCTGTTGTCGAGATAGGATTAGGATTGTGCGGGTCATAATGTCATGTCTCCCTCCTAACCCCATTCCCCTGCTCTCTACCCATAACCTCTGACACCTGTAGAGGTTCAACAACCTGCTAGATGTAGTTGTATCTGAACATGGTGGTTGAGGAAGCGAAGCATACCTCGGTTTACATGGCTGTCCCTGAAGTAGAGATGGTTCAAAGCTTCAGCTTCCTAGGAGTAAATATCACCAGCAACTTGCCCTCGACCAACCATATCGTAGCAATGGCCAAGAAAGTGCACCAACACCTCTTCTTATTTAGAAGGCTTGGGAAGTTTGGCATGTCCCCAACAACTCTCACCAACTTCTATAGATGTGCCGTAGAAAGCATTTTATCGGGATGCATCACAACATGGTTTGGTAACAGCTCCTTCCAGAACCACAAGAAATTGCAGCGAATTGCGGACCCAGCCCAGACCATCACACGAACCATCCTCCCTTCCATTGACTACACTACACACTACACCACCTCGGCAAGGCCACCAGTAGAATTGACCAGTTTTAACATGATGCCGTTAAACTGATCCCATCTACCTGGACACGGTCTATATCCCTCTATTTCCTGCACTGCCATGTAAAAGCCTATGTAAAAGCCTCATAAATGCCACCATCGTATCTGCCTCCGCCACCACCCCGGGCAATGCGTTCTGGGCCCCCACCACTCTCTGTGTAAAAAACTTGCGTCGCACACCTCCATTAAACTTGTCCCTGCTCACCTTATAGCTATGCCCTCTAGTGTTGGACATTTCCACCCTTGGGAAAAGGATTGTTTACTGGAGAAAACGATCGGCGATGTTTTGGGCCAGAACCCTTCTTCTGCAGTCTGAAGAAGGATTCCGACCTGAAATGTCACCCATCGTTTTCTCCAGGGGATGCTGACTGACCCGTTGATTTACACCAGCATGCTGTGTCTATCCTCCACACTAACCCTGACTGCAAACAAAAGCAAACCCAGATTCACCTTTTGTTTCGGATCTTCTCTCTGCATCTCCCACATGAGACTATGTTCTCATCTTAGTTAAAACAATGAGAAAATCAAAAGCCAAAATGGAAGGACATCAGGCAAGAGGCACAGAAATGTGAAAATGCACACCTCCAGATTCAGGGACAGTTTCTTCCCAGCTGTTATCGAGCAACTGAACCATCCTATCAGCAACTAGAGAGTGGTCCTGACCTACCATCTACCTCATTGGAGACCCTCGGACTATCTTTAATCGTACATTACTGGACTTTAGGTTGCACTGAACGTTATTCCCTTTATCCTGTATCGGTACACTGTGGATGGCTTGATTGTTATCATGTATAGTCTTTCCGCTGACTGAATAGCACACGACAAAAAAGCTTTGCACTGCACCTCGGTGGACGTGACAATAAACGAAACTAAAGGGCGGCACGGTGGTGCAGCGGTGGACAGGAGAAGAAATTCTTCTTCAAAGACGGCATACAGTACCTTGAGGAGATTCCGCAGTGGAGCGCTAAAATTGAGACACAAGAGACAGCAGCTGCTGGAATCGTGGAATCAGTCATCAGAAAAAGTGGAGAGAATGAATAAATCGCAATGGACACTTTGATGGGTTTCAAACTACAGAAGGAACGGAGGGATTGGCAAGAATTTGGACTTGAATTCATCAGAGTATTGAGTATAGACTTTGGGAGGTCTTACTACAGTTGTACAAGATATTGGAGAGTCCACATTCAGAGCATTGTGTTCAGTTTTGGTCACCTTGCTGCAGGAAATTCACCAGTCAGAGTATTCAGTGTACAGGTCGGGAGGTCATGTTACATTTGTACAAGACATTGGTGAGGCCACATTTAAAGTATTGTGTTTACTTTTTGTGAGCCTAATATAGGAAAGACATTGTTAAGCTGGAGAGGATGCAGAAAAGATTTACGAAGATGTTGCCAGTACTCGAGGGCCTGAGCTATAGGGAGAGGCTGAGACTTTATTCTTTGGAATGCAGGGCGATACAGGGTGATCTTTTCGAGGTGTACAAGATCATGAGAGGAATAAATTGGATACGCACACAAAGTCTTTTGCTCCCCGAGTAGAGGAATCGGGAATCGAAATCATAGGTTTAAGGTGAGGGGCGAGATAATGAATGGGAATCTGAGGGGCAACCTTTCTACACAAAGCGTGGTGGGTGAATGGAACAAGCTATCGGTGGAGGTGCTTGAGGCAGATACTATCACAACATTTAAGAAACATTTAGACCGGTACATGGATAGGATAGTTAGGAGGTATGGGCATGTTGATCGGTGTGGGCAAGGTGGGCCAAAGGGCCTGTTTCCACACTCTATGACTCTGTGTATTCAAAAGCGGCATTTTCCAGGTCTTAAATATCCTTTAAAAGTATGACAAAAACAGGGTGTTCGTGTTGTACAGCGTCGTTCCAGGCGTCACGTCCCTTCCAGCATGCGTCAGTCCCTCCGCAGGTTTAATTTATGACTGACTGCTCTAAGAAGCCACGTCTCACAGCCCAATCGAATCCAACGAAAGAGCACAGATCGAGGGTCTGATTAGAGGCGATAAGGTGCGAGGAGAGAGACTGAGGAAATTAAATTGCACGGACCCAGAGCCTGCTAGTTCTAGGAGAAGAATAAATCATTCAGAGGCCTGGACATTCGCAGATTTAGTCTCTGATGTGCAGAGAAACACACTGTTCTCACATGTGCAGAGAAACACACTGGAGACTGGATTGATGAAGATGCACAAATGCCAGACTCTCATTGTGCCTTGTAGATGGGCAGTCGTGGGTTCATAGAGCTCTACAGTACATTAACAGGCCTTTACGCCCATCACACCCATGCCAACCTTTATGCCCATCCATACTAACCCCATTTGCCTGCACATGGACTGTTTGAGTTTTGTTTATTGTCACGTGTACTGAGGAACAGTGAAAAGTTTTTGTTGCATGCCAACCTGTCAACGGAAAGACTATACATGATTGCAGTCGAGCCAACCACAGTGTACAGATACAGGACAAAGGGAATAGCGTGAATAACGTTTAGTGCAAGATAAACTCCAATAAAGTCCGATCAAAAATAGTCCGAGGGTCTCCAATGAGGTAGTTAGTAGCTCAGGACTCTCTCTAGTTGTTGATAGGACGGTTCAGTTGCTTGATAACCGCTGAGAAGAAACTGGAGTTTTGCATTTTCACACTTCCATACCTCGCTTACAAAAAAAAGATACAAAATGCTGGGATAACAGCAAGTCAGGCAGCATCCCTGGAGAACATTGAGAGGTGACGTTTCAGGTCAGGATCCCTCTTCAGAGTGAAGAAGGGTCGTGACCCGAAACATCGCCTATCCTTTTTCACCAGAGATGCTGACAGATCCGCTGAGTTTCTCCAACACTATGCGTCCTTTGATATTGATATTAGTATTGCCAGAGATGCGATTGTTTTCCGGATGGTATCTCCGGTCGCTCTGCGGTCTAACATCACGGAGCTGGAGGCCTTGCCTGGGACTGACGTTGAGCTCCCGCGGGGCGTGGACTTAACATCTGAGCGTGCGATTCCTCGCTTGGGATCGACGCTCCAACGCGCCCTGCGGATTTAACATCAAGGAGCTCGCAGTCTCGGGTTGAGACCGGTCGGGAGATCCAAACCTGCGCTAGGTTCGACAAGCCCCAATCCGGGGTAGATCGCCCACGCGGGGGGGGGTGAGATTCCCCCCCCCCCCCCCCCCCCACCGATGCAGGAGCTTGATCGTCCTGACGAGGGAGGCCCACAGCCAGTCAAGATCGTCCCATCAACAGAGGCCCCCGACCGCTGGAGGACAAAGAAGGGAGAGATTTAACTTTTTTTCGCCTTCCATCACAGTGAGGACGCGGAGGAATCACTGTGGTGGATGTTCATGTTAAAATGTATTTTGTGTGTCCTGTTATTTATTATTGTTATGACTGTATGGCAAATGAAGTTCCTCGTATGTTGCAAAACATACTTGGCTAATAAAATATTATTGGGATTGATTGTGATTGTGAAGAAAGCAGAACAGTACAGCTCAGAAACAGGCCCTTCAGGTCCACAATTCCCATGCCCAACATGATGCCAACTCAAACTAGTCTCCTAACTCTGCACATTGTCCATGTCGAATGAATAAGTATATCGGCCAAGTATGTACACGTGCAAGGAATGTGCCTTCCTTGAATGTGTACATACTTGGAAGGCACGTACTATCCATCCATTTTCTGCATATCCATGTGCCTATCTAATAGCCTTTTTAACATCAGTATCGTAACTGCCTCCATCAACACCCCAAGCATCACGTTCCAGGCACCCACCACTCTCTGTGTAAAAAACTGTGAAAAAGATTCAGATTGTCTAACCTAATTATGCATCTCATAATTTTATATCCTTCTATCAGGTCTCCCTCTAGCCTCTGACATTCCAGAGAAAACAATCCTACTTTGTCCAACCTATCCTTACACCTAAACCCTTTAGTCCAGGCAGCATTCTGGTAAACCTCTTCTGCATCCTCTCCGAAACCTCCACATCCTCCCTGTAATGAAGTACACATAATAACTATAGTAGTTAGAAAAGGAAACAGCACAGAAAAACCTCCCACTGAGTCCACGCTAAACCGCCATTTTGAAAAATCTTACATGAATCCCAATTTTTTAATATATAAACTCATATTGTAATTAATTTACCCCAGATTCAATCACTCACCCACACACCATTGTGGTTCCCTGCACATTTCCTGTAACTTAAACATTACCACACTAGATTCTGCACTCTGGTATGCTTCTCTTTGCACTACCTGTTGTCCTTGATTGTACTCTAGTACAGCATGATTGAACTGGATAGCAAGCAAACAAAGCTTTTCACTGTACCTCGATACACATGACAATAATAAACCTATACCAAAATCAATTTACAGTGGCCAATTAACCTACCGACCTACTGCCCTTGAGAGAAACAAGGAACTGCAGGTGCTGGTTTATAAAAAAAGACACAAAGTGCTAGAATAACTCAATGGTTCAAGCAGCATCCCTGGAGAACATAGATAGGTGATCTTGCAGGTCGGGACTATTCTTCAGGCTGCTGATCCATGTTCTCCAGCGAAACTGCCTGGCCCGCTGAGTTACTCCGACACTTTATGTATTTTTTTTACAGCCCTGGGAATGTGGGAGGAAACCCACACTGTCACAGAGAGGACATGCAAACTCCACACAGACATCACCCGAGCTCCAGATTGACGCTGGGTTTAGATTTAGGCTTATTATTGTCACGTGTACTGAGGTAGAGTGAAAAGCTTTATTTTGCATTCGATTCAATCAAATCAGATGATACTATACATAAATACAATCAAATTAAGATCGTACAAAAGGTAGAGCAAAGGGGAAGATATGGGTTGTAGAATATAATTCTCAGCATTGTGGTGCACCGGGTCCAGACAAAGAACAATGTCCGCAATGAGATAGAGGTGAATTGGATAATATCCTAGCTTACGGAAGGTTGCGAATATTCAGAAGCCTGATAACAGAGGGGAAGAAGTTGTTCCAGAGATTAGAGGCACGTGCTTTCAAGCTCCTGAACCTTCTGTTCCAGGGGAGCGGGGAGAAGAGGCAATGACCAGGAAAGGTCTTTGGAGCTGTGAGGCAGCTGCTCTATCAGCCGTACCACTGTGGTTCAAAGGTTTCATGGTTTCTTTATTATCAGATGTACTCTGATACAGTGGAATACCTTTTTTGCATGCAGATCAGCAAGACTGACACCATGCATAAGAACAATCCCCCGGTTAGAACAGAATGCACAGAACAGCCCACTGACTCTATACGCAAGAATTGCCATTTTGACGCCATGTTACAGTCCTAGCTACAGCTGGCCACAAAGGCCCATTGCAGCTGTCGTACTCATTCCATTGTCCTGCGAACTTCAGCCCTTGTTCCCCGAGGGGCACCTGCCGCATCCGACCTTGAAGGTGCAGAAGGTAAGACCCCACCTGGTTCTTCTGACCCCTTGGCCTTTTGTCCAGCGTCCGCCGCCGGGCGAGCCAGCCGGTTGGGGTATGGCCACAGCTCGCCTTGGGAGGCGGCCTCAAGTCCTGTGAACTTGCTCGCACCATTCACCTCCGACGATCCCTGCGGTCCCTTCACACGGTGCTGTCCCGTGCCTTCACGGAGCTTTCCCAAGGTGCCCGCCTGGAAGACCCGAAGTCACGTCATAACGTCATAAGTGATAGGAGTAGAATTAGGCCATTCGGCCCGTCAAGTCCACTCTGCCATTCTCCTGCCTGAACCCGCACCCGCCCAAAGGCTCGTCAGTCGACATGACCAGGAGGGAGCTGGAGACATCGGAAGCAAGGAGCAAGGGCCTGCAGGAGGATGAACCAGGGTAATGCGTCCAGCACCATCAAGGTCTGCTGAAGGAGGCATCCCCGGGAAATAAAGTTGGCCGGTTGAGGAGAGGAGAGGGGCGTCGGTTCACAGGAACCACTCCAGCACGGGTGACCAGACTTTGGACAGTGGAAATGGCGCCAAAACATGACTGCGCCAAAACATGATGGCGCCCACAGGCATAACATATGCAAAAAACCTTTCACTGTGCAGTTGCCCTTGTGACAAATAGAGCACCATTGAACCATTGAAGCATTTGGTGCTCATGTTAAAAAGACAAGGCCTGTTATACCTGCTCTTTGGGAAGATCTGTTTCCACCTGTAGCAGAATCAATGCATCATGTGCTCTGTCCATAAATATAGTCATGAAACCTTGCCAGAAAAAAATCCCATTGTCAAGCAGGTCTCTGAATCTCTAAATCCCATCTCCCTGGATTGTGTGGAAATTGAAAGGATTTATTGACTTTGGATTTGATTTGATTTTACAGTCTCGGCGGGCGTTTCTCCTACCTACCTCGGCTGCTTGCTGCATGCCAGCTCAAGTCTTGCTTTGGATCTTTAGCAATAGGCTGAATCACCGTCCTATTAACAACAGGCTGCTAAACTTCAGTCCTGTCATTTGTTTATTTAACATAACCCCGTGGCAGACTGCCAAACACAAACCGTTGCCTCTCAGTGAATTAGAACAAAGGCTAGGCTGACAAGGTATGTCGATGGCACTCAGTCAGGTGAAAGGCGCCGTATGTAAGTGACAATCGAAAGGCTGCAGATGCTGGAAGTCCGCAATAAAAACAGAAAGTGCTGGAAACACTCAGCGGGTCAGGCAGCATCTGTGGAGAGAGACACTCAAAGAACTCTGATAGATTGTTCATAATTTATCTTTCCTAAATGTATAAAACTTTGCTAAAATTCCTGTCAAGGCCACCAGCATAATCAAGAACAGTCTCGCCCCGGTCACTCCCTCTTCTCCCCTCTCGCATCAATCAAGAGATACCAAAGTGTGAAAATCCACAACCTCCAAATTCAGGGACAGTTTCTTTCCAGCTGTTATCAGGCAACTGAACTACCCTATGAACAACGAGAGAGTGATATTGACCTCCCATCTACCTCATTGGTGACCCTCGGACCATCTTTAATCAAACTTAATTGGGCTTTATCTTGTACTAAATATTATTCTCTTTATTCTGTAACTGTAGACTGTGGACAGCTTGATTGTAATCATGCATAGGGTGACACAGTCGCGCAGTGCTAGATTTGCTGCCTTACAGTGCCAGAGACTGGGTTTGATCCTGACCACGGGTGCTGTCCGTACAGAGTTTGCCCGTTCTCCCTGTGACCGCGTGGGTTTCCTCTGGGTGCTCCGGATTCCTCCCACATTCAAAAAAACGTGCAGGTTTGTAGGTTAATTGGCTTCTGTAAACTGCCCCTGATATGTAGGGAGTGGATGCAAAAGTGGGATACCATAGAACTAATATGAACGGAAAATTGATTGTCAGCGTGGAATCGATGGGCTGAAGGGCCTGTTTCCATCCTGTATCTCTCAACAAAACTGAACTAAACTGCATGCTGGGGGCAATTTTTACAGTGGCCAGTTAGCCTGCTGACTGGCATATCTTTGCATTGTGGGAGAAAACTGCAAGGATTTTAGAAGGATGAGGGTGGACCTCATTGAAACTTACCGAATAGTGAAAGTCCTGGATAGAGAGGATAAGAAGAGGATTTTTCCACTAATGGCAGAGTCCAGGACCAGAGGCCATAGCCTCAGAATAAAAGGAAGTACCTTTAAAAAGATGAGGAGGAATTTATTTCGTCGGAGGGTGGTGAATCTGTGGGATTCATTGCCAAAGGCGGCAGTGGAGGCCAATTCAATAGATATTTTTAAGGAGAAGATTGGCAGATTCTTGATTAGTACGGGTGTCAGGGGTTATGGCGAGGAGAATGAGGTTGAGAGGGAAAGATGGATCGGCCATGGTTGAATGACGGAGTAGACCTGATGGGCCGAATGGCCTAATTCTGCTCCTATAATTTATGAACTTATGAAAAATGGGGCAGCCAGAGGAAACTCACGCGGTCTCAGGGAGAACGTGCAAACTCCACATCGCCAGTACCTGAGATCAGGATCGAACCAGGGTCTCTGACGCTGTGGGAGACCGTGCCACCTCGGGCAATTCGCAATAAAATGCTGACTCTATTGCCAATACCTATCCGCGTGATATAGTAAGTTAAATAAAAACTAGGTTTGGCATCTTGTCATTTGTCACACTTTAAGACAAACATGGTTGAACACAGTTTAGGCATGGTTTGACTTTTATTGCACAGAACTCATATTTCTTCAACAGAAGTCAACGACAGGAGTAAACACATCTTGCTTTCTTATTCTCCCAAGCTGATGTAAATACCAATGATCCACGGTGTGGTTTTTTTTTCCTTCTCTCTGTCCTGCATCAATCATTTAGTTAATAATGTAGTCCAGGCACACAATAGTCCCTTTCACTCCTAAATCCCATTGCCTTCCTTTCCTGAATCAATCTGACTGAATTGCTCAATGTTTTTTTTCCCCTCTTAATTGTAATTCTAAGGGTTACTGACATGTTTCAGAATATTTGATTTCTGTTTGCCTTTGGGTGAAAGGAATTAGGCGTTGAGATATGATCGAGTGTTGTCATTCAGAAACAAAGAGAAATTTGCACAGATTTTCTGCAGGGATCTCTCAGGTTCCATGCATAGCTCACTCTATATTAAATCCATATGTGGTGCATTAAATGACTTGGTAAGTTATGCAAGCAAAATAGGAAAGTTACAATGGAACATCAGTGCAGGGGAAAAGTAATATCATGAATTATATTACTGGCTTGGTGTGTAGAGGCCTGGATTATTGCTTTGAAAAGATTAAATCGGATCCTAACAAATTTAAATCCAATTAAATAAATAGGTCTGGAATAAAATAGTGTCAGTGACAGCGATATAAAAACTCAGCTGGCCCCTTCTTAGAGAGTGCATACATCATTGAACGTAGAACAGTACAGCACAAGAACGGGCCCTTCAGCCCACAATGTCCGCACCAACATAATGCCAAGTTAAACAAATCTCCTCTGCCTGCATGTGATCCATATCCCTCCATTCCCTGCACATTCTTATCCAGACTGCTTGCATCATGGGGTAATTTCAACAGGCGATTTAAGTCTGGGTTAACTATTAATCAATTAGGCGGCACCTTTGCGCAGAGGGTAGAGCCTCTGCCTCACACCGCCAGAGACCCGGGCTCGATCCTGGCCTCGGGTGCTGTCTGTATGGAGTTTGCATGTTCCTACTGTGGCTGTGTGGGTTTTCTCCGGGTGCTATGGTTTCCTCCCATATCCCAAAGACGTGCGGGTTTGTAGGTCGATTGGCCCTCCATAAACTGCCCCTGGAGTGTGGGGAGTGGATGAGAAAGTAGGATAATATCGAACTAGTGTGAATGGGTGATCGATGGTCAGTGTGGACTCGGTGGGCCGAAGGGCCTTCTTCAATGCTTATCTCTAAACTACACGAACGTTCAAAATTACACAGTGCAACTCTGCTACTGTATCAGTCCCTCACTTAATCTGAGTGTGTCGGACCTTCTTCCATTAGTTTAGTTTAGAGATATAGCATGGAAACAGGCCCTTCGGCCCACTGAGTCCACACCGACCAACAATACCCGTTCACAAGAGTTCTATGTTATCCCACTTTCTTAACCACTCCCTGCACACTAGGGGCAATTTTGAGAGGCTGATTAACCTAAAAAACCTGCACGTCCTTAGGATGTGGAGGAAACCGAAGTACCCGGAGGAAACCCATGCGGTCAGAGGGCGAAAGTGCAAAGAACGTCCACTAAGATCCCCGAGGTCAGGATCGAACCTGGGTCTCTGGTGCTGTAAGGTCTGCACTGCGCCACCTATTTCTTCAAGGTCATTGTTGACTGTAATTGCTTCACTGATGAATATATTTCCTGTGCCCCAAATCAACATCAATAATCTTCAAAATCTTAAATGTCACCTCAGGAAGTTTTGTTTCTCTGTTGGTGAACTGCTTGCCAAATAATTGGATTGTACGTGTAAATTTAATTACAGCTGGTGTATTCTGCTGCGGTTTTTAATTAGATAATTTATTTAAATAATTTAATTCATTATCTTTCACCTAACAAGCTGTTATCTTCCTTGGATTAATAATTTCATATTGACACTCTTCTACATTTAACGTAAAATGTCACAGTCATTTGCTGCATATTCAGAGCTGTAATTTGCTGTTGATGTGTTACGAATGAGGAGCTCGAGAGGACCTATGGTCCTTCAGGTCTGATCCACCTCATTGTTGGTTTAAGTGGCTTCAAATGCCTTGCTGGCATGTTCCTTCATCGGTAGAGTTGCTGCCTTACCGGGCTTGCAGCGGTAGAGTTGCTGCCTTACCGGGCTTGCAGCTCCAGAGATCCGGTTTCGATCCCGACTACGGGTGCTGTCTGTACGGAGTTTGTACGTTCTCCCCATGACCCCTTGGGTTTTCTCTGAGATCTTTGGTTTCCTCCCACACTCCAAAGACTGTTTACAGGTTAACCTAATTGTAGGTTAATTGGCTTGGTGTAAGTGTAACTAGGCCCTAGTGTGTGTAGGATAGTGTTAATGTGATGGGATCACTGGTTAATGCGAACTCGGTGGGCCGAAGGGCCTGTTTCTGCGCTGTATCTCTAAATGAAACTACAGTAAATCTACACCTACACCTACACTTCACACTTCCTCGGAAAAGCAGCAAACGTTTTCAAAGTCTTGTCCCAACCCGGTCATGTCTTCTTCCCCCTACTCCCGTTGGGCAGATGATACACAAACTTGATAGCACACACCACAAGATTCAAGAGGATTCTGGGAAGATACCTGTTGAGTCTCATTGTCTGCAACTCGTTTTCACCTAGCCCACAGCTGATAATGGCCTGTTTCCCTCCGGGGATGAATAAAGTTTTATCGTATCATATCATATTGTTACGTTTTTGCATATCTTTCATTCATTTGTTCTATATCTCTCTATATCACCATCTATATCTCTCATTTCCCTTTCCCCTGACTACCAATCTGAAGAAGGGTTCCAATCCAACATACCACCTATTGCTTTATTCACAAAATGCTGGAGTAACTCAGCAGGTCAGGCAGCATCTCGGGAAAGAAGGAATGGGTGACGTTTCGGGTCGAGACCCTTCTTCAGACCGATCCTAATATTTTCTTATTAAATCGATTTGTACCAGCATCTGCAGTTATTTTCTTATACCACCTATTGCTTTTCTCCAGAGAAGCTAAATGATCCGCTGAGTTACTCCAGCTTTTTGTGTCTATCTTCTGCGAAAAACATGGTTTTGCCTGCTACCCAGGCCGACCCTACCATACATGACCACATCTGGTAGTGCAATAGAGAAGATAAACGGAGTCCAGAATACTGTGTTGCAGGTACAGAGAAAGTGCAGGAAAAAACAAGTGCAAGGGTTGCAAGGAGGCGGTGTCATCTGTCACCAAGGATCTCCACCATCCGGGCCGTGCCCTCTTCTCACTGCGAGTTTCCTACAACCATCAGGTTCTTGAACTGACCCGCACAACCCAATCCTTCCTCAAAAATGGAACACTCTGGACCTTTTCTTACTCTATTACATACTATGTAGTAGTGTAAGAGGCGGTCTGTCGTGATCATTTTTTTGAGATAGGATCAAAATTTCACAGTCCATCGTCTACTATGGACTTTTTCTCCTAATTGCGTCTTGCACTCGGGTCTCTTTTTTGCATAGATTTGTTTCCTTTCTTGTCTAACAAAATCTTAGGTTGAAACTGTTTAATTTATGTTTTTATGTGTTGTCTGAGTCTGCTCAACCCTATTTACAGGTAATCTCAGGTAATCATCCACTCCCTACACATGAAGGGCAATTTACAGAGGCCAATTAACCTACAAACCTGCATGAGTCTGCTCAAGAACGATTTTCATTGTGCCTGTCCCCCACCGTACTTGTGCTCAACTTGACTTGACTTGATATTTCAGATGTGTAGGAAGGAACTGCAGATGCCGGTTTTGAACCAAAGATAGACACAAAAAGTTGGAGTAACTCAGCGGGAAAGGCAGCATCTCTGGAGAGAAGGAATGGGTGATGTTTCGGGTTGAGACCCTTCCTCAGACTGAAAGTCACAGGAAAGGGAAACAAGGGAAAGAGATGGTGATGTAGAGAGATATAGAACAATGAATGAAAGAGATGGTGATGTAGAGAGATATAGAACGATGAATGAAAGAGATGGTGATGTAGAGAGATATAGAACGATGAATGAAAGAGATGGTGATGTAGAGAGATATAGAACGATGAATGAAAGAGATGCAAAAAAATAAAAAGGATAACGGAAATAGGCCATTGGTAGCTGTTTCAAATTCCAGCATTCTCTGTGTGAAAAAATTGCCTCTCAAATCCCATCAATACAGCCTGCCTCTGTCCTTAAACCTATAGCCTTAACCTATAGTCTTAGACATACATAATACAGGAAAAATATCCTCACTTTCTAACCTATCGCATAAGGCGGTGGGTGGTGAGTACATGGAATGAGTAATCAGGAGGAGGTATGAAGGACAATTATTTTAGTTCTAGTTTTAGTTTTTCGAGATACAGTGTGAAAACAGGTCCTTTGTTCCACTGAGTCTACACCGACCAGCAATCACCCATTGACTAGTTTTATTCTACACAATTTACAGAAGCCAGTTAACCTACGAACCTATACGTCTTTAGAATGTGGGAGAAAACCGGAGCCTGGAGAAAGCCCAAGCAGTCACAGGGAGAACGACATGGGAACTCCATACAGACAGCACGCATTGTCAGGATCAAACCTAGTTCTCTGGCGCTGTAAGGCAGCAACTCCAGTCCCGCCCTAAACATGGTACTGTAGCGAGTCTGATAGCGGGTGGATGTTGCAGACGAAGTTTATTGCATGGTTCTAAAAACTCCGTGACAATCGCAACACTCAAACTGCAGACAACTACCTAACGTCTTACCTAAACAGAGTTCAACGCTAGACTGACTATATCTCTCGCGCTAGCACACCTGGTGACATCGCTAGCCAATCCGAGGGTTCGAACTCTTCTAGTCAATCCCTATGTCCCGGTCGGTAGTGATGATAGCCGGGACGCCGAAACGGGCAACCCAATGTAACGCCAGGGCCCGTGCCCAGGAGGCCGCCGAGGTGTCCGACAACAGAAGAGCCTCCAGCCAACGAGTAAAACGGTCGACCACGGTCAGGAGATGAGTGTAGCCCCTAGAGTAGGGCAATGGACCAACCAAATCCACGTGAATGCGGTAAAAAAGGACGGGCGGAACCACAAAATTCTGGTACGGGGGCTGGACGTGGCGGTGGACCTTGGAGGTCTGGCACGGGACGCAGGCGTGGGCCCAGGCGGCCACCTGCTTCTGCAGGCCGTGCCAGACAAATCGGGCGGCCACCATGGCCGAGGTCGCCCGAATGGATGGGTGTGCCAGGCCATGAATGGCCTCAAAAACCTTACGCCACAGGGTGGTCGGCACAACCGGGCGAGGGCGGGGAAGGGAAATGTCGCACCAAAGTGTGGTACCTGTAGGGCCGCACGCTACCTGGGCCAACCGCAAACCCGAGGCGGTGGAGGCGTACGCTGAGGCAATACCTTCCAGGCGCTGAGCCTCCGCTAGCTCCTGGAAATCCACCTCGCCCCCCAACGCAGCAACAGAGGAATTGGCCGGCCGGGACAGGGCGTCAGCAACGGCGTTAAGCCTACCCGCGATGTGGCGAACATCTGTGGTGAACTCAGAAATGAGGGTGAGGTGCCGTTGCTGGCGGTCCGACCATGGATCAGAAACCTTAGAAAAAGCAAACGTGAGGGGTTTGTGATCCGTGTAGGCAACAAAAGAGCGGCCCTCCAAAAAATACCGGAAATGGCGAACAGCTAAATAGAGGGTCAGAAGCTCCCTGTCGAAGGCACTGTATTTCAGCTCAGGTCACGTAAGCTGCCGGCTGAAAAATGCCAGAGGCTGACAGTGACCATTGACCTGTTGCTCTAAGACCCCACCCACCGCCACGTCTGAGGCATCCACCGTCAGGGCCGTGGGGGCAGAGGAGCGGGGGTGCACGAGCATGGTGGAGTTGGCGAGGGCCAGCTTAACCGCGTCGAAAGCCGCCTCTGCAGCTGCGGACCAGACCAACTCAGTGGGATTACCCGCGAGGCATTGAAAAAGGGGGCGCATGATCCGAGCTGCCGCAGGCACGAACCGGTGATAAAAATTCACCATGCCCACGAATTCCTGCAAGCCCTTGATGGTGGTAGGGCGTGGAAAAGAGCGGACGGCGTCCACCTTAGCGGGCAAAGGAGTGGCACCGGCCGGTGTGACCCGGTGACCCAGGAAATCCACCGAGGACAGGCTGAACTGGCACTTGGACGGGTGGAGGATCAGGCCGTGGTCTTGCAGCATCTGGAACACAGTGCGAAGGTGGACCAGGTGCTCTGGGACCGAACGACTAGCAACCAGAATGTCATCGAGATAAATAAACACAAAAGACAACCCGCGACCCACATGATCCATGAGACGCTGGAATGCCTGAGCCGCGTTTTTGAGACCGAACGGCATGCGCAACCACTCAAATAACCCGAACGGAGTAATCGTAGCCGTCTTGGGAATGTCCGGTGGGTGGACAGGGATCTGATGATATCCCCGCACCAAATCGATCTTCGAAAAAACCGTAGCGCCCTCGAGGCTGGCTGAGAAGTCCTGTATGTGAGGGATCGGATAGCGGTCAGGCCGGGTGGCAGCGTTAAGACGCCAGTAATCCCCACATGGTCTCCACCCCCCAGATGCTTTAGAGACCATATGCAAGGGGGAGGCCCACGGACTGTTTGAAGGCCGAACAATCCCCAGTCGCTCCAAATTCAGGAACTCCTCCCGAGCCATGGCCAGCTTGTCGGGAGGTAGGCGCCGTGCCCAGGCGAATACAGGCGGCCCCTCGGTAGGGATGAAGTGGAAGACACCGTGCTTAGCGGAAGGGGCATCGAACCGCTGTACGAGGAGCTGCGGGAAGTCGGCGAGGACCGCAGCGAACTGACCGGGAGCCGAGGTGATGGCCTGGATCGACGGGCAGGGTGGGGTGGCAGGTGGAGGAGTAGCAGGCTCCATACTGCTAGCCGAGGGTTGTAGGCCCTTCCCGCGGACGTCTGCGAACAACGAAAAAGCCCAGAGGAAATCCGCGCCCAGAATGGCCTGGCCCACGTCGGCAACGTTGAAATCCCAATGGTAGGTCCCGGACCCGAAGGACAGGGACATGGCCCTCTTGCCGTAGGTGCGGATGGGACTGCCATTGACCGCAATGAGGGACGAACCCTTCCTACCTGCTCGAACTTCGCAGTCGTAGGGAGGCACGGTGCTAACGACCGCTCCCGTATCGACCAAAAAAACGGTGCCGGTACCTCGATCTGTGGCGTAGAGGCGGCGGTTGCGGCCGATCGAGACTGCCTCTATATTCGATCGGCCGAAGCATTTCCCGGAAAGGAACACGGGGCCCTGCAATTTCGGGCTTCATTGCCCCATCGCTTGTGGAAAAAACACCAGCCGCGCCTGTGCGGCTCTGTTGCTTGGGCCCGCTGCAAAATGGCAGGTGCTGCAGCCCCGTCTTGGCGGGCTGACTGTAAAATGGTGGCCGATGCGCCGCCATCTTGGCCGCGCGGCCGGTTGCTGCTAGGACTCGAAACCCGATTTACCGAGTCATCTCGTGTGGAGCCCTCCGTAACGAGCGCGTCGGCTTTCTCTGCGAATGCTACCGGGTCTTCGAAATAGAGACGTCCGCCAACACTAACCTGACGTCCCGGGGCAATTTCTCCCGGAATGCCGCTACAAACATCATGCACGGCTGGTGGTCGCCGACCAAGGTTAGCATCTCCGTCATCAGGACAGACGGTAGCCGATCCCCCAGCTCTGGTAAATGTAGGAGCTGCAGAGCCCGCTGGTTTTGGCTAAAGCCAAAAGTCCTCAGCAGGAGCTTTTTGAGCCCCTCGTATTTCTCGGTTTGGGGAGGGTTGGTCAGGTACCGTCCCACCCGCGCGGCCACCTCGGGCTGTAGGCAGCTTACCAGATGGTGGAACTTCTCTTGGTCCTCCGCCACTTTCTTGAGGTGGAACTGGGACGCTGCCTGCACGAACCACAGGTGCGGTTGATGGGCCCAGAACAGGGGTAGGTGAACGCCGCTCGCGTTCTGCTGCCCACTGTTCGCTCCTACCTGCGACATGTTCTTGTGATCGTTGATCATGTCGGGGTCACCAATGTAGCGAGTCTGATAGCAGATGGATGTTGCAGACGAAGTTTATTGCATGGTTCTAAAAACTCCGTGACAATCGCAACACTCAAACTGCAGACAACTACCTAATGTCTTACCTAAACAGAGTTCAACGCTAGACTGACTATATCTCCCGCGCTAGCACACCTGGTGACATCACTAGCCAATCCGAGGGTTCGAACTCTTCTAGCCAATCCCTGTGTCCCTACAGTACATTGAATTATTTATCAGAAGAACAATTTGTCAGAAGGGTGGTGGGTATCTGGAACGAGCTGCCAGAGGAGGTAGGTGAGGCAGGTACTATAACAGACATTTAAAAGACATCAGGTATGGAAGGGATATGGCCTAAGCACAGGCAGGTGGGACTAGCTTAGATGGGGCACAGATAAGTTGGGCTGAAGGGCGTTTCCATGCTATGTGACTCTGTGAAGCAGAGCACAAGCCATAGAACCACAGATTACACAAAACGGGTAACAATTGAGGTTCCTCCTATTTGTGTGCTTGTAATTTTTAAATCAAAATTCCGAGAACACTTGTTTCTCTAAAAATTCTGCAAAATAGCTGGGAGCTCTTTACATCAGTGCATCTAAAACGGTACGCCTGTAAATGACACCACTCCTCCGTCAACATCATGTTGATTGTCAATCAAGTCTGACAGGGAATCCGCACCTATCTCTGATGCGCAATGTGCAGATTGTAATGTCCTATTGACATATCCTCAGGTAATGGTTAGACCTCCCAGTACTTTCCACTGACTGAAATTGATCAAGCCCAGCACAAGGGAAGGAGGAACCCTGCACCTGATTTGCATGCAGTGTGAAAAAAAGGACACGGAGTGCTGGAGTAACTCAGCGGGTCAGGCAGCATCTCTGGAGAATATGGATAGGTGATGCTTCACAGAGGGCTGGAGTAACTCAGCGGGTCAGGCAGCATCTCTGGAGAACATGGATAGCGTTGGGATTCTTGTTCAGACATTGGATGGAGAGGGGAGGGGGGGGAAGAAAGGGGGGGAGGAAGGTAGAAGAGAGGAGGGGCAGGACAATGCCTGGCAGGTAATAGGTGACTCTGGAGTTGCTCAACAAAACAAGCGGGAAAGGAGATGAGGTGGAAACTCTGTACAGAAGGTGGTAAATCTGTGGAATTCATTGCCACAGATGGCGGAGGAGACCATATCACTGGGTATTTTTAAAGCAAAGATTGATAGGTTCTTGATTACTAGCTGTGATCAGGCAACTGAACCATCCTATCAACAACTTGAGAGTGGTTCTCAGCTACCATCCACCTCATTGGAGACCCTTGGACTATCTTTAATCGGACTTTGTTAGACTTTATCTTGCACTAAACATTATTCCCTTTATCCTGTTTCTGTACACTGTGGACGCCCCGATTGTAATCAAGTATGTGTAGAAAGGAACTGCAGATGCTGATTTATACCGAAGGTGGACTCAAAGTCCTGGGATGACAGCTGGTCAAGCTGCATCTCTGGAGAAAAAGGATGGGCGCTGTTTCGGGTCGGAACCCTTCTTCAGACTGAATAATCATGTGTAATCTCTCCACTGACTGGATAGCACAACAACAAAAAGCTTTTCACTGTGCCTCGGTACGCATGACAATAAATGAAACTAAAATAAACTAAATAAACTCTTTGAAAAAATAACCTGCGCTGTACATTTCCTTCAAAGATGCCTTCTCTGTGATTCAGTGTCATTGTATTTGTCTAGTAACACTTCCGTTTTATTGCATTTTTTTGAATGGAAACACATTCTACAATGGTTAAATAACAAAACATGATGAAATCTGCCCCTTGAAGTAAACATATCGTTCTGATATTTGGTCTAGCCTTAAGCTTGCCCAGTCTGAACAAATGCTATTTTATCTTTCAATCACAGATGAAGTAGCTGCTTAAATTAAATTCCGCAGATGCTCATCAGCATTTTAAAACCCTAAAATGAAATCATGTGCGGTGCAAAATATGACTTATTAAAAAATATTTTCCTTGTGATTCATCTCATATGTAACTGGATCGGTTGTTTAAGTTTAGTCTCTTTCATCCTGCCTTTAATCCCATCTGTCTCTCTGTACACCCACTATCCATGCCTCTACACCCTTGGAGAATAACAGCAGGAACCAAGCCTTTCGGTCTATCATTTCATCAGATTGAGACCGCTCAGCCCATTTTGGCAATGCTAGCTCAACAAAAATCAATCTTTTGTCTAGCGGCTGGTGAATCTGTGGAATTCATTTCCACAGACAGCGGCGAAGGCCAAAGGGTCTTGGATTGGAAACATCAACTGTTTCTCCTTCCGCAGATGCGGTCTGACCTGTCGAAGAGATATCGCTGCCTTCGGTTTTTATTCTCAGAGCTGCGGCATGGGCAGGATTCCATTCGGCGTCCATCTGGTCGTCCCGCCAACCATCGTCTCTCTTCTCGCCCGCCTGCCTTCAATGTTTGTGCCCTGAATCCCCCCCCCCACCGTCGACCTCGAGGGCACGAAAGGTAAGACACCCCCCCCCCGGTTCTTCTTATCGGCCCTTTGGCCAGCGTCTGCCGCCGTCGTCGACTCCCTCCACCTCCTCTCCGGTTTCCGGTCTTCAGGGGCAAGCACTCCCATAGTTCCATGGCGGGCAAGACCATGCCAGCTGCTGGGGTATGGCCACGGCTCACCAGGACCTTCTTGAGCTTCCAATGATGATTTTGGGAGGACCTGCAGATCTCTTGCAGAGGTCGACTGAGGAGAATTTTACCCTCGAACATGAGAGGAACAGATCAGGTTGATGCACAGAGTCCCTTGCCCAGAGTAGAGGAATCGAGAACCAGAGGACATAGGTTTAGGCTGAGAGGGGAAAAGATTTAAAGGGCTAACTCTTTCACACGGTGTGTGGCGGATGTATGGAACGAGCTGCCATAGTGGGTGGTTGAGGCAGGTAGTATCATAACGTTTAAGAAACATTTAGACAGGTACACGGATAGGACAGGTTTAGAGGGATATGGGTCAAATGCAGACAGGTAGGACTAGTATAGAATGGGACAAGATTGTCCACAGATGGGACAACTGCAGAGCATCTTGGACAATCCAGCTCACCCCCTCCATGACACACTGGTCAACCTGAGGAGTACCTTCAGCAACAGACTGGTTCCACCAAGATACAGGACGGCATGCTGCAGGAGATCCTTCTTCCCTGTGGCTATCAAACTCCTCCCCCTTCTGTCATGGGGTAGATTGAGAGTGACTCCCCTCCCCCCCACCTCCCCAATCTTTGCACATCCCCCAATCCTTTCCACTCGTCACTTTTATTTCATGTTTCATGTATTATGTGTTTTTAGGACTGCTGGCAGATTAATTTCCTTCCTTGGATAAATAAAGTTCCATCGTATCGCATGGTATGGTATATTGGTCAGTGAGGGCAAGTTGGGTGGAAAGGCCCAGGCTGTATGACTATGACTATCACATGTGCGATCCACTTGCATGCGGGGAAATAGCGGTAGGTTTCGAGTGTGGCGGCACAGAGACTGGAATGTTGTTTTGTACATTCCTATGTGGTCCCTTGTCTTCCAGTGCAGGGAGGGAAAGCAAAGTTGGCCCCAGTTGTGAGTTGATTCACATCTGCAGCTGAAACCCATTACAATTCTGGCAGAGAGCATTGCTGAAGCAAATATGAAATGACCTTTTGAGTGCCGTTGCTAATAATCTGAGGTGAAGCTGTCACTCACGCCTGCTTCCACTTTAAACAAAGGGGAACATCTGTTCTAGCGGGATGTAGCTGGGGATAGATTCTGCCCCTCCACTGCCTTCTAAGAGAGGCAACCAGGAAAACAGCTGCTGGCAAACATTTGCAAAGGGATTAGGTAGTGGGTGATATACATCAAGTTTGCTTTTGTTTAGTTTGGAGATACAGCGTGGAAACAGACCCTTCAGTAGGGCGGCATGTTGGTGCAGTGGTAGAGTTGCTGCCTTGCAGCGCCAGAGACGGGGATTCGATCCTGACCTCGGTGGCTGTCTGTACAGAGTTTGTGTGTTCTACCTGTGACCACATGGGTTTTCGCCAGGTGCTCTGGTTTCCTCCCACACTCCAAAGATGTACAAGCTTGGAGGTTAATTGGCTTTGAATTGTCGCTGGTGTGTAATGTTAGTGTACGGGGATCACGGGACGGACGGCCTGGACTCGATGGGCCCTAGAGCCTGTTTCCATGCTGTATCTCAAAACGAAACTAAACTAAGCACACTGAGACCATGCCGACAGTCGATTGCCTGTTCACACTCGTTCTATGTTATCCCAGGTAATCATCCACTCCTTACACATGAAGGGCAATTTACAGAGGCCAATTAACCTACAAACCCGCACGTCTTTGGAGTTTCGGAGAAAACTGGAGCACCCGGAGGAAACTCATGTGGTCACAGGGCGAACATGCAAACTCCATACAGACAGCACCCGTAGTCAGGATCGAACCCGGGTCTCTGGTGCTGTGAGGCAGCAGCAATACCACCGCACCACTGTGAGAGACACGAGGTTTTGCAGGATCTGGAATCTTGTGAAGAACACAAAGGGCTGGAAAGAGATTTTTTTAAAGTCTCCCCCCATCCCCCACATGATACAAAGCTAAAGATAAACTAAAACATACATTTTACAACAAACTAAAAACACAAAGAAGGAAAAAAACGAGACGGACTGTTGGCGGGGCAGCCATCGTACAGCGCCACTCTGGACTGAATTGGACAGACTTATGGAAGCCTGATAGCAGAGAGGAAGAAGCAGTTCCTGAGCAAGGATAAAAGCAAACTGATGAATCGACAGCTGACACGAATCCACAGCTCTCTGGCTGAGAGAGGAGAGAGTGACTGTCAAATTATTGCCCAATTATTCTGTCGGATAACAGCACATCATCGTCTAATGCATTTTTCCAAAATTTCTCTAACATTATTTTAATGAAGGCTTTGAGCACTTAAAATTAACGGGTCAACAATTCTCTTAATGTGGCAAATGGCGCGCATTGATAAAAGACCTTGAGGCTCTAATCAGAGCCTTTTAAGAGTGATATTAGAAAGCTCTTGACGTATAGTGGATGGAGCTACTCTCTATAGATGGCAATTGATGCCGGGTTAATGGTTAAATCTAAACCTGAACTTGATAAAGATTAGTTTGGTTTTAGTTTCATGACACAGCATGGAAACAGGCATGGAAGTCCTGATGAGGTTGAGATCAGCCGCCAAAATTCAGCCTAGGCACCACGTTTTTGGGGGAGCTTCCGGGGGGGGGCGGGGGGTTTCAAGTGCACTCTCGTAATTCTGTCTGAAATGAAGGTGTCAGACCACCAGTTTATTTTAGTTTGGTTTAAAGATGCAGCATGGAGACAGGCCCTTCGGCCCATCGAGTTTGCACCGACCAGCCATCACCCTATACACTAGCACTATCCTGCACACTAAGGACAATTTACAATCTTTACCGGAGCCAATTAGCCTACAAACCTGTACACCTTTAGAGTGCGAAAGGAAACCAGAGAACCCGGGGAAAACACACACGGTCACAGGGAGAACATACAAACTCTGTACAAACAGCACCCGTCTCGAATCCATGTCTCTGGCGCTGTAAGGCAGCAACTCTACTGCTGCGTCACTGTGCCGCCCCAAGAGGTTTGTTATTTAGAGGCAGTTGGTAGTATGGGAGAAGGATATCTATATGAAGATAACAGATCTACCACTGATTGGGATAGTTTACACCCCAGCGGTATGAACATTGACTTCTCTAACTTCAGATAGTCCCTGCTTTCCCTCTCTTTCCCCTCCCCTTCCCAGTTCTCCCACCAGTCTTCCTGTCTCCGACTACATCCTATCTTTGTCCCACCCCCTTCCCTGACATCAGTCTGAAGAAGGGTCTCGACCCAAAAAGTCACCCATCCCTTCTCTCCAGAGATGCTGCCTGTCCCGTTGAGTTACTCCAGCATTTTGTGTCTACCATTGAATGGGATAGCAAGCTTTATGGGCTGAACATTTTCCTTCTCTTCCCCATTATGTTTTATTTCTAGGCTGCAAGCACTCAAGCTTGTCAAATCAAGAATCAAGAATGTTTTATTGTCATATGCATTGACAATGGAACAATTAAAACATTTATTGTAGAAACAAATAACTGCAGATGTTGGTTAATACATAAAACAACACATTGTGCTGGGGTAACTCAGCGGGTCAGGCAGCATCTCTGGAGAACATAGATAGGTGATGTTTCGGTCAGAACCCTTCTTACTTGCAGCAGCTTATGAATAATCAAAAGAAATTTCAATAAATTTATACTAGTCCAAAATCCATAGTGCAGCCAAATCCAGAGTCCAGAGACGATCATAGTTGCTGACGTTAGCTCCTGACCCCAAACATCACCTCTCCATGTTCTCCATGAATGCTGCAAGACCCATTGAGTTACTCCAGCGCTTTGTGTCTTTCCTTGCTGAGGTTAGTGTTGTGCAGTGTTCAAGAACCTGATGGTTGCCGGGAAGAAGCTGTTCTTGAACCAGGTGGTTGCGATTTTCAGACTTCTGTACCTTCTTCCCGATGACTGGAGTGAAATGAGAGCGTGGCCAGGGTGGTGTGGGTCTATGATGATGCTGGCAGCCTTTTTGAGGCAGCGCCTCCTGTAGATCCCTTCGATGGTGGGGAGGTCACTACCTGTGATAGTCTCCACTACTCTCTGTAATCTCATACGACCGCAGGTCATAATGTATTACTTCAATAAGTTGAGTACAAATTTTCACAAGTTAAGAAAACACAACACTAGTATAAATATGACAGATTTTATCCCAGAAGGCAATCATACATTGCACATACAGTACAACTAAACACGATTGATTATGGCGAAAAAGCATTAATTTATCACAGTATGTTTTTCCTTCCATTATTTTATTTTTTATTAATGATAAATTGGAATTACATTCACTGATTACACATATTTATCTTAGTCATCTATCATAACTTAAATTAAAGTACTACATCGAACATGCTTTATTACATCTAGCTAAAAGGTTCGAAGAAAAATGGCTTGTATAGAAAAGTGATGAATTAAAATGTGTTTTTACAAAATTGAGGCATTTGCAAGCAAACATTAACCCATAATGCACACGGCAAAAAACAACTAAATTTCATGGGGCTGACCTCTTTCATAAACATTTTTACTGATGCCCAACATATAATTTGAAGATTCGGGCCGAATTGGGGTACCATTAATTGCGTTCAGTTTTAGAAGCATTGCTTAAGGAATTGATAGAAAGAACAAAAATCAAAATAACTTCAGATGCTGGAAATCTGAAACAAAATCAGAAAACGATGGAAAAACTCAGCAGATCAGGTAGCATTTGTGGAAGGAAATTCCTTTTGAAAACTTCGATTGAAGGATTTTAGGTATTAGGTTTTAGTTTCAGAGGTACAGGATGCTATTTATAGACTATAGCTCTGCCTTCAATACTGTCATCCCCACCAAGCTCACCTCCAAGCTCCACCAGCTAGGTCTCAGCTTGTCAATATGCAACTGGATCCTGAATTTCCTGACGGAACGTCCTCAGGCAGTGACAATGGGTTTCCACCTGGACTCCACTACCACTCTGAGTACTGGCACACCACCGGGTTGTGTGTTGAGCCCCATCCTCTCTACTCCCTCTTCACACGACACATCTCCAACGGCGATGAATCAGCCTACAGAGTGGAGGTGCAGAACCTGGCGAGCTGGTGCTCAGAGAACAACCTGTCCCTAAACACATCAAAAACCAAGGAGTTAATTATCAACTTAGAAGGTCACAGAATGCGGAATACGCTCCAGTCCTCATCAACGGGGTCGAAGTGGTGAGAGTGTCCAGCTTCAGGTTTCTGGGCACACACATTTCAGAGGACCTCACATGGTCCACTAACACCGCTGCGCTGGTCCAGAAAGCACAGCAACGGCTGTTTTTCCTGAGAACGCTGAAAAAGGTCGGTCTGCCCCAACAGTTACTGATGACCTTCTACCGCTGCACCACAGAGAGCATACTGACATACGGCATCTACGTGTGGTATCTCAGCTACATGGCAGCGGATAGGAGAGCTCTTCAGCGGGTCGTCTGCAGAGCGCAGAGGATCATTGGGATACAGCTACCAGCCCTGAAGGGCATCTGCAATGCACGCTGCCTCAGGAAAGCCACCAGCATCTACAAGGACTCCACACACCCATGCCACCGTCTGTTTGAACTACTTCCATCTGGCAGACGTTACAAGGCCTTCTACACCCGCACCTCTAGACTAAGAAACAGCTTTATTCCTAGAGCAATAGCTGCTCTGAATCAGACCTGCTGAGAGCCCGCCATGGTCTGTCTCTGCCCCCAGGGTCATCTGGCACAACTGGAACCTTTTTTGCACTTTACCTTGTTTTCTTCCCCCCCCCCCCCCCCCCTTGTTGTTTTCGTTTTCGCCGTGGTTTATTTATATATTTTATAGCATCGATATGGAAGTGGCATTCTTAATCTCGTTGTATTTGTACAATGACAATAAAGAAAAATTGTCCCTAGTGGGTGTAGGATAGTGTTAATGTACGGGGATCGCTGGGCGGCACGGACTTGGTGGGCCGAAAAGGCCTGTTTCCGGCTGTATATATATGATATGATATGATATGATATTGTATTGTATTGTATTGTACAGCATGGAAACAGGCCCTTCGCTTCCAAGTTGACACCAACCACCATTCACACTAGATCTATGTAATCCCACTTTCACATCCGCTCCCTACACACTCGGGGCAATTTACAGAGAACAATTGATCACCAACTCTGCAGGTCTTTGGAGTGTGGGAGGAAACCAGCGCACCCAGAGAAAACCTACACGGTCACAGGGAGAACGTACCAACTGTGTACAGACAGCAACCCTGGTCAGGATTGAACCCGGGTCTCTGGTGCTGTTTGGCAGCAACTCAACCGCTGCGCCACTGTCACTCTTTTTATTTTTGTTTTTTAGGACACCTTCTGGACAGATTTAAAGGTCAGTATCGAACAACAGAATTATGAATAGACCGCAGCTAAATTCATTGAAAAACTGCTGCAACTCTCGTTCTTTTTTTGTCTTCTTTGTTAATGTATATTTTAATTAAAAAATAAAACCTAATTTTTGCCTCACTGCCCAATTGATATTAAATATCCTGCTCCATTACACCAGACCAAATATAATGAATAATAATTATTATGGTGAAACGCATTTGAAACATTGTTTTGGTCAGTGTTATAGGAAGGATGTTGTCTTTAGACTTTAGAGATACAGCGTGGAAACAAGCCCCTCAGCAAAGGACAGCAGACTATGCAGAGATCTTCCAGCTACTTGTGTATTTTTACACACTCCAGAGTCCAACGTCAGCATTCTGCTGTGCCTCCATAAGAAATGCAACGTGTGACATGTCCTCAGACCTACCCAACTACTAATGCCTGATTAATTGTTTCCCCGCTGCAGTTTTCTAGGGAAACACCGCATTAAAACAAAGTCAGGCATTGCACCATGTTTTAGAGACTAAACAGCCTGTCCCACTTTAGGCGACTGCCGGTGACTAGGCTGTCGCCTAGTTTGTTGATTAGTTACCTAAAATTGGAGAATCCAAAATGTTAGAAACTACTGGCAGGACTGTGAAAACTAGAACAGTCAATATTTCAGATCATAGAATCGGGATAAAATGGCATAGATACAGGCCCTTTGGCCCATTGCGTCTCTGCTGACCATCATGCCCATCCCTGCTAATCCCACTTAGCTGGATTAATTCCAGTAACGTCCTTGTTAATCTTTTACACAGCCTTCCCATTTTAGTGCCATTGGCGAACAGAACAGTGCACAATACTCTTAGTGTGTAGGAAGAAAATGCAGATGCTGCTTTACATTGCAGATTAAGATACACACGAAACACTGAAGAGGGGTATCAAATGTCACCCATTCCTTCTCTCCAGAGATGTTGCCTGTCTCACTGAGTTACTCCAGCATTTTGTGTCTATCTTCTCTATAAACCTCGTGTGGTCTCACCAATGTCTTATAGCTGTTCCTTGGTGCCAGTCCATTGTCCCGAGTCTCTGGCTGTTCAGTCAACATCCTTGGACTGGAAGCTCAGATTGACAATGTAAACTAAAGCAATTGTGATGGCCGACAGCAAATAAACTCCTCCTGATCGCATCACTCCTCTTAGCTGCCGTCTGATCATTTAATCATCAGTATCTGGTCTATCCTTGACTGTTGGCCATTTCTAATCATCACTAAAGCAGTAATTAGCCACAGTGATATTGGATAGAAGTGAATAACTGTGATCTTTACCAATTGGATGGGGGGTTTTTTTTTGTCCTGCTGTTTTAATTACTTTTTAATTGAAAGTCTCATTTAAAAAGCACTAAAGAATGCCTAATCGCCTTTCTTTGAGTGAACACCACGGGCTTTTCTTCTGAAGGCATCATGCGTCCAACGGCTTTTTGTTCTGCCGTATTGCGGGCTGGCACAGTGGTACAGCATGGCCCCATTAACCCAGAGGCCTGGGGTCGATCCTGACATCCAGTGCTGTCCGTGTGGAGTTTATATGTTCTTGTAAAAGCTTCAGTAAAGTCCCCTCTCACTCATCTCATTTCTGATAGTTACAACCTTAGCCAACCGACATCTCCTTATAAGTCAACTCATCCGAATATTTATAAATATAGCAACCAGCAACCGTAGATGCTGGTTTACACAAAAAGACACAAAGTGTTGGAGTAACAGCGTCCCTGGAGAAGATGTGTCGATGACGTTTCAAGTTTTGTTTAGTTTTGTTTAGAGACACAGCATAATGGCATAATGGCAAGTAATAGGTGAACACATGAGAGGGGGTGTGTTGCTAAGCAGATGTCTTATAAGCGTTTTTGTAGTTTTAGTTTAGTTGATACAGCGTGGAAACAGGCCCTTCTGCCCACTGTGTCCACGTCGACCAACGATCCCGTTAGTTCTATCCTACACACTAGGGACAATTTGCAGGAGCCAATTAACCTACAAACACATGTCTTTAAAGTGTGGGAGGAAAATGGAGCACCCGGAGAAAACTCACGCGGTCACAGGAAGAACGTACAAACTCCATATAGACAGCGGCCATATTCAGGATCAAGTCCGGGTCTCTGGTGCTGTAAGGTGGCATCTCTTCCACTTTGCCACTGTGCCATCCACTTTATCAAGACACTATGTGCTGCCCCTCCTCTCTTCTACCTTTCTTCCCTCCCTGCAATCAGTCTTAAGAAGAGTCCTGACCCAAAACGTCACGTATCCATGTTCTCCAGAGATGCTGCCTGAGTTCCTCCAGTGCTTTGTTTCCTTTTTCAGGTGTTTATAAACCTTCTCCAAAAAACATCCAATGCATCAACATTCTTTTAAGAAAATGTTTCCCTACCCCTTACTCACTGCATTTGATTGATTGAAAGATATGGCATGGGAACAGGCCCTTCGGCCCACTATGTCCATGACGACCATCGATTGCCCATTCACACTACTTCTTTGTTATCCCACTTGCTCATCCTCTCTGTACACACCGGGGGCAATTTACCGAGGCCAATCATCCTGCAAACCTGCATGTCTTTTGGATGTGGGATTATGGAAGCACAGCGGTGCAGCTTTAGAGTTGCTATCTCACAGCGCCAGAGACCCGGGTTCGATTCTGACTGCGGGTGCTCTCTGCGCGGAGTTTGTACATTTTTCCCTGTGCTCCGGTTTCCTCCTACACTCCAAAGACATACGGGTTTGTAGGTTAATTGGCTTTGTAAATTGTAAATTGTCCCCAGTGTTGGGGAATGTGCTGGCGTAAGGGGTGATCGCTAGCCAGTGCGGACTCGGTGGGCCTAAGTGCCTCTTTCAATGCTGTATCTCTAAAGTCTATAGTGTAGTAAAAGTTGGTCTTGGTGTCATGTTCGGCACAAACATTGTGGGCCGAAGGGCTGTTCCTGTGCCATACCAGTATTATAATGTTCTAATAATGGTATCAAGCTGGTTGGCACGAACTTGGTAGGCCGAAGGGCCTGTTTCTACACTGTGTTGTCAAAAATCTATAACTTAAATGGCTGTAGAGTTGGAAATCTCAGCAAGGTGTTATGAGAAATGGATAATCTCCCTGCTTTTTATATAACCAGTGGAATCATAATAAGTTCAATTTCTTTCAATTATATTGTTGGACTTCACAGGTGGCTTTAATTAAGTAAACCAAATTTATTGTAACCACTACATCATCCTAATTAAACTGAAGCATCTGAAATCACATTTCTTCAAGACAATTTCATTTGTTGCTGGTGATGGCTTATGATTACCACTCAGTGCATCAAAAGCATCAATGAAGCATGTCCATCATGACAGCGAGTGTGTAACTCGTCTCTCCATCCCAAATCTCCGGACTTAATGAGATACTTACTGCTTAGATTAAATAATATTAAATATAATTTACAGCACGGTAATTGGACATATGACCCAGTTGCTCTGAGCTGGCTGTTAGACTGCATGGAATGTCTATATAACCTCTCTCTCATCTATTTACTAACTTCCTTTAGACTTGAGAGATTACAGCGCAGAAACAGCATAATAGGCGTAATGGCACCGTTCCGCTTCCTGAGCCCGCGCCCTCTGTGTGGAGTTTTCACATTCTCCATGTGACCGTCTGGATTACCTCCGGGTGCTCTCGTTTCTTCAGACTGTAAAATGTAGAGATACAGCACGGAAACAGGCTCTTCGGCACACCGAGTCCGGGTCGACCAGCGATCATCCGACACATTAGCACTTTCCCACACACTAGGGACAATTTTATTAAGTGGGGCCACATACTCAAAGTACTGGAGAGCCCCCAATCCAGGTTAGCCCAGGTAAGGCCCAGTCTGCTGCAGGGCCTCCTCCGTCACTGGCTCGGCCCGCAAACCAACATCCCTCTCCTCATCCAACTGCCTTTGTGTCCTGGGGGCGCCTCCTGCAGCTGATCTTGAAGACGTGAGAGGCAACACCCTCTCATTCCGGCCCACTCCGCAACCATCGTCGCCAGCGGCTCTCTCCTCCTCGACTCTCCAGTCTTTGGGGCCGAGCTCAGCAGCTCTGAGCTTCCCCTGCATGCAGCCGCCCGCCGGGTCCTTCTTCGTGGCGGCAAAGCAGCCCTGCCACCACGCGTTGCCACGGGCAACTGACGGGGCCCATCCTTGCTCCCGGCGACCGCCGGATCCGTCTTTGCAGCGGGCCGGGAATGTGCTTTAAAATACTTCACCAGCAGCAGATCAAAGAGTCCTTATTGTTTTGACCCCGTGAAAATCAAAGAAAATTTGGTTTAATTTCTGCTGACAAAAGTGATAATTATGCTGGGCAAAGCTTCCAGATCAGCTGCTGTAGTTTATTAGTAGTCAATGTCCTTGCATTCCATTGAGATCATCTTAGCTCGTAGTGAAAAACAAATAAAGCTTTTAATGTACTTTCTCTCAAGGATGGATTTTTATTTAAAGATTGTTTTTTGTTCAGGGGCTGTGGCAGCACGAAGAACAACACCAATTTCTGTTTTAAAGTTGCCCATTGTCTGTGGTGTTGATCTGTGGTGGGTGGAGTGATGAAGACGATATTAATAATCACTGTATTTACTGCCCACACTGCATCAGTCAATGACTCAGAGATGAGGAGAGGGTATAACTCACTGAATACACCCATCCTATTGAAGGAATCTACAGGAGTATTTGCCTCAAAAATGCAGCCAGAAACATCACCAGAGACCCACACCAGCCTGGCCATGCACTCATTTCACTCCTGCCATCGGGAAGAAGGTACAGGAGGCCTGAAAACTGTCACGTCCAGGTTCAGGAGCAGCTTCTTCCCTAAAACCATCAGGCTATTAAACACCACAACCTCCATACAGTTCCGAACTAGATAGACATAGGGGCATTATTAAACACCACAACCTCCATACAGTTCCGAACTAGATAGACATAGGGGCATTATTAAACACCACAACCTCCATACAGTTCCGAACTAGATAGACATAGGGGCATTATTAAACACCACAACCTCCATACAGTTCCGAACTAGATAGACATAGGGGCATTATTAAACACCACAACCTCCATACAGTTCCGAACTAGATAGACATAGGGGCATTATTAAACACCACAACCTCCATACAGTTCCGAACTAGATAGACATAGGGGCATTATTTTTCACTTTGCACTATTATTGTCTATTTATTTGTCTGCTTTTTATTATATACGGAACTTATTTTTTCTTGTGCATTAATGGTTTTACAGAGTACTATATTTCCATATCTGTTGTGCTGCTGCAAGTAAGAATTTCACTGTTCCGATTCAGGACGAACGACAATAAAATACTCTTGACTTTTAACTCAAACTAGACCAAGTGGACCCGTTGGGCCCAAACCAATCCTGCATTGGTGCAGCACCCTCTCCTTCGCCAATCCCCCTCCCCTCTCCCCCCTCCCGTCCCCCTCCCTCCTCCCCCCCCCTCTCCCTCCACCCCTCTCCCCCTCCCCCCCTCTCCCTCCCCCCCTCTCCCCCTCCCCGCCCAATCACACAAACAAACGCCCTTCCATTGACTCCGTCTACACTTCATGTTGCTTTGGCAAGGCCACCAGCATAATTAAGGACAAGTCTCACCTTGGCCACTCTCTCTACTCCCCTCTCCCATCAAGCAAGAGGTACAGAATTGTGAAAACACACACCTCCAGATTCAGGGACAGTTTCTTCCCAGCTGTTATCAGGCAACTGAACCATCCTATCCCTAACTAGAGAGCAGTCCAGACCTACCATCTATTTTTCATTGGAGACCCTTAGACTATCTTTAATCAGACTTTACTGGACTTTATCTTGCACTAAATGTTATTCCCTTTATCCTGTATCTGTACACTATGGGCAGCTTGATTGTAATCATGTATAGTCTTTTCGTTAACTGGATAGAATGCAACGAAAATGCTTTCACCGTACTTGGTACGCATGACAATAAAATAGACAAAACTAAAATGTGGAATATTGCATGCAGTTCTGGTTGCCTCATTATAGGAATGATGTGGAGGCTTTGAAGAGGGTGCAGAGGAGGTTTTATAGAAGCCAATTAACCGCTAAACCTGCATGTCTTTGGAGTGTAGGAGGAAAATAGAGCATGTGCAAACTTCACACAGTCTGCACCCACAGTCAGTATCGAATCCAGATCTGTAAGGCAGCAACTCTACCGCTCCACCACTGTGCCGCCCTAAGTGTGGACTTGCTTTAAATCGAAGGGCAGTGGGCTCATTATGCACTGCTGCTCGTGGGTTTAGTTTAGTTTAGTTTAGTTTACCAATGTTCGGTATGGACATTGTGGGCCGAAGGACCTGTTCATCCTGGAGTATAGAACTGTTGATTTTTACAGTGGTTATAAAGTCACTTCATTCTTGCTTTGGGATGCAGTTTTGCTGTTCAGGGTAGGTGTAACCTTGTGTTGCAGTCTCAGCAGTTTGGAACCTCTTTCTTAGCTTGCCTGTTGAACAGGATTGAACCACATAATTGAAGCATGTACCTGAGACCTGTACCCATTACCTGAGAGAGTATTTCAGACCTTTACAGTACCACAACTGTTCAAAGACTAGAGAATATTAAGCCTTACTAGTCCCGCAATACAAAGCCAACACAATGTCAAATGTTACTGGTTCTATACTTGGAGAAATGTCCAACCTGAATCATAACTATCTGAAAGAAATTGCAAAGGTTCTTTAAACTTTGGAGATACAGCATGGAAACAGGCCCTTCGGCCCACCGAGTCCATGCCAACCAGCGATTCACATACGCTAGCACTATTCTACACACTAGGGACAATTTACAATTTTTACAGAAGCCAATCAACCTACAAACCTGTACATCTTTGGAGTGTGGTAGGAAACCGGAACACCCAGGGAAAACCCACACGGTCACAGGGAGAACGTGCAAACTCTGTACAGACAGCACCTGTAGTCAGGATCGAAGCCGCGTCTCTGACGCTGTGAGGCAGCAACTCTACAGCAGCGCCAATAATAACAGAAGCAGGTTCAATATTACAGAGTGATTGGAAATGAAAAGTAAAAACTGCAGATCTGAAATTAAATGAAGGAGCTGTACGGAGCAGGTTTTTTATACAGAGGATGGTAGGTGCCTGGAACGTGCTGTTAAAGTGATGGTGGAGACAGATATTATAGGGGTATTTGTAAGGCTTTAGCAGCAAATGGAGAGATATGTATCAAGAGCAGGCTGCTGAGATTCATTTAACTTGGCATCATGTTCAGCACGGACATTGTGGGCCGAAGGGCCTGCTCCTGTGCTCCACTGATTTGTGTTCTATTTAATTAGGCACATTAACATCTTTCAGAGTTAATAACATATTCAACTACTTTAGATGATCAGTTAGTCTGAAGAAGGGTACATTTCCGGCAGGGGTCTCTCTGTGTCTTCTGGTTGTTGATTCCCCTACCCTGAGGAAAAAGCCTGTGTATTTATCCTATCTGATCACCTCACGATCGTATACACCTCTGTAAGATCACCCTTCATCCTCCTGCGCTCCAAGGAATAAAGTCCAGGCCTCCCCCGATAGTTCCAGCCCTCCAGTCCTGAGGGGCACACGAATGTGTTGATCCATATGTATATGCATGAACATAAACAAAGTCCTGGAGGAACAGCTCAGGCAGCATCTGTGAAGGGAATAGACAGATGACATTTCAGGTCGAGACCCTTCTTTAGACACTCAAATATGAGAAGGTAAGAGTATGTGTGTATGCGTGTTTGCTTGCATGCATGTCCGTGTAAGTATGGGTGTGTATCTCCATATCTGCAAATGTGTGTACATGCGTATGTGTCTGTGTGTATGTGTGTGTGTGTGTTTGTGTCTGTGTATTTGTGCCTGTATGAGTGTGTGTGTGTGTGTGTGTGTGTGTGTGTGTGTGTGTGTGTGTGTGTGTGTGTGTGTGTGTGTGTGTGTGTGTATTTGTGCCTGTATGAGTGTGTGTGTGTGTGTGTGTGTGTGTGTGTGTGTGTGTGTGTGTGTGTGTGTGTGTGTGTGTGTGTGTGTGTGTGTGTGCATGTGTGTGTGTGTGTGCGTGTGTGTTGCCACCTGTACACATGTACAGGCCCAACAACAATTTCCCTGCACCTTGGTTCTTGAGCCTTGCCGAGCATCCATTTTGCCAAACCAACAGAGGTCACGTAATGATAATTCAACAATACACCCCTGACTAATTATACGCCTTGGTGTCTCTAAAGCAGTTAACACCACACGCATCGCACAGTTTCCATCAAACACCCCGGTCAGGTTGCTCCTTATCTTGTATTGATATGGATGTGCTTAAGCTTGGCACCATGACTGTCACCTGGACCTTGCTTGGAAGCCATAGCTAGGGTTAAATGTAAGTTAAATAAGCTAAGAATAGCCAAAACTGAGGGATCGCCACCAACAACTGCAGATGTAAACAATTAACTCAGCGGCAGACATGTTTTTGTGCACACTTGTGTTTGGCAACAACAATCTGAGAGGGAAAGCAGAGAGAGGATTGTTGCTTCAAAAGCTCTATTTTGCCGCTGTAATAGGATTTAAGGACTTTTCTCAAAGACATGTTCTCTGAAATTGAGCAAGCTTTTCCTTTCCCTTGATATTCCTCTTCATTGAATGATTTTGAGTTTTATTATTGCACCTGGGACAAGGCCAGACTCGCAAAGTGGGCAGATTTTGATCTCAGCAAACACCTTGATGATTAACTGATGGACATTAATATAGTTATTACCGTGAAGTGCGCCAATGTCGATCGTTTCTTGCCCTGTAGGTTCATCCTGTGACCACCAACTAGTCATGACCCTCCCCTTGCATTCGCGCCCTTGGCCAATGCACAAGATACGTCACCTTCCCTCCACCAATCGGACAGAGAATGAACCCTCCATTGCCCACTTGACTGTTAATAAAAAAGCTTGTCTTCCCTCTGCCATCTATATTTTTAAATTCAATAAATAAAGTGTTCAGACAAAATGGAAATAGAAGAAATACAATTTAGTTTTAAGGTTCTGTGATTTCTCTCTTGGGTGGGTTTTGCAACGATCTGGCAATTAATCTTCATTTCTTGGAGAATCCATATTAGTCCTGATGGATTGTCAACATCGGCCGGAAGAGCCGCTGCCTTACAGCACCAGAAACCTGGGTTCCATCCTGACCTCTGGTGCTGTCCGTCTGCAGTCTGCATGTTCACGCACCGTGACTGCATGGGTTTTCTCTGGGTAGAAACATAGAAACATAGAAAATAGGTGCAGGAGTAGGCCATTCGGCCCTTCGAGCCTGCACCGCCATTCAATATGATCATGGCTGATCATTCAGCTCAGTAGCCTGTACCTGCCTTCTCTCCAGACCCCCTGCTCCGGTTTCCTCACATATCCGAAAGACGTGCGTGCTTGTAGGTTAATTGGCTTCTGTCAATTGCCCATAGTGTGTGGATGAGCAAGTAGAATAACGTCGGCCCAACTTGCCCAGGCCAACCAACATGCTCCATGTCCCGACCCAAAACGTCACCTATCCATGTCCTCCAGAGATGCTGCCTGACCCGCTGAGTTATTCCAGCACTTTGTGCCTATCTTTGATATAATCCAGCATCTGCAGTTCCTTTTTATTGCACACAGACTACGTTTTCCTCGTCTAGTGAACTTGTTCTGAGGCCCTGTTCTCATCGGCACTGACTGCAATGAACTGGGCTCCATCTCTGCTTGGATGGACTTATTGTTCGACATTGAAATCATCTGGGCAGAACAGGTGAATCGGGAAGGATTTTAATCCCGTAGGAACAGCCTGTGAGCCGGGGGCAGTGATAACTCACTCAAGTGAAGAATTAAAAAATGTAATACGTTATCCAGGACATTGTGAATAATGTTCCAAACTCGAGCAAAAGTAATAAAAAATGTGCAACCATTAAACCAACCGTCCACTCATGGGACAATGGCGTACCACTTCGTTGACTGTGTGGCAAAGTGCACGTGTGGTACAAGTCTGCACCTCTGTGATCAACATTAACCCAGTCAGCACAGCGGCGCAGCGATAGAGCTGCTGCCTCACAGGGCCAGAGATCCAGGTTCGATCCTGACCTTGGGTGCTGGCTGTACAGAGTTTGAACATTTTTCCTGTCACTGCGTGGGCTTTCTCCAGGTGCACCGGTTTCCTCACAAATCCCAAAGACAGGGGGGTGGGAGGGGTGTTGTAGGTTAATTAGCTTCTGTAAATTGCCCCTAGTGTGTGGGGAGTGCCTGCGAAAGTGGGATAACATAGAACTTTTAGAGATACAAGGTAGACACAAAATGCTGGAGTAACTCAGCGGGACAGGCAGCATTTCTGGAGAGAAGGAATGGGTGACGTTTCGGGTTTCGTGACGTTGTGGGTGGGATAGAAATCGAATGTAGTCGGAGATAGTAAGACTGGTGGGAGAACTGGGAAGGGGGAGGGAATGGAGAGAGAGAGAAAGCAAGGGCTATTTGAAGTTAGAGAAGTCAATGTTCATACCGCTGGGGTGTAAGCGACCCAAGCGAAATATGAGGTGTTGTTCCTCCAATTTGCGCTGGGCCTCACTCTGACAATGGAGGAGGCCCAGGACAGAAAGGTCAGATTGGGAATGGGAGGGGGAGTTAAAGTGCTGAGCAACCGGGAGATCAGGTAGGTTAAGCAGAGATGTTCAGCGAAACGATCGCTGAGCCTGTGCTTGGTCTCGCCGATGTTCAGGAGTTGACACCTGGAACAGCGGATACAGTAGATAAGGTGGTGCAAGTGAATACAGTAGATGAGGTTGGACGTTTAGAGATACAATCTGGAAACATCTCCTTTGGCCCACCTAGTCCATGCCAACCAATAATCACCCCATAAACTTTTACCACCCTACACACTAAGGACAATTTACAAATTTACAGAAGCCAATTAAGCTACACACATGTACTTCTTTGGAGTGTGGAAGGAAACCAGAGCACCCAGAGAAAACCCACATGGTCTCAGGGAGAACCTGCAAACTCCACACAGACAGCACCCATAGTCAGGTTCGAAGGAGGGTCTCTGGCACTGTAAGGCAGCAACTCTACCGCTGCGCCACTGTGCCACCCTACAACTAAGTTGAAGGGGTGATCAAAGGTCAGTGTAGACTCGGTGGGCCGAAGGGCCTGTTTCCGTGCTGTATTTCTAAACTAAACTCCACTCCCTGGGCAATGGAGAAAGCCAGCTTGTGGTCCTCAGGCAGAAAGATTGGGCTGGAAGGAGTGATGGGGGAGGAATGAAACAAGAATTGGATAGAATGAAGGTGAAGGAATGGAGAGAGTGAAGGAGAAATTAATGAATGGTGAGTTTAGTTTTAATTTTTGTTTACAGGTACAGCATGGAAGCAGGCCCTTCAGCCCACCCAAATCCACACTGACCCATTTACATGAGTTCTATGTTATACCACTTTCTCATCAACAACCGACAAACCAGAAGAAATCTACAGAGGCCAATTAACCTACAACCCCATACGTCTTTGTAATGTGGAAAGAAAGTGTTGGTCTCGGCATCATATTCAGCATGTTCATTGTGGGCTGAAGGACCTGTTCCTGTACTGTGCTGTTCTATGTTCTATCTTCTACAAAACCAGAGCTGCTGGGGGAAACGTACCAACAGGGAGAACGTACCAACTCTACACAGACAGCATATTGGAGGGGCAGCCAGGAAGGCACAACACCACCTCTGCTCCCTCCCCCTCCCGAGGCTGAGGAAATTCAGCATGCCCCCAATCTTGCTTCAGGCAGACGATGTTGAGGAGTGAAACCCCTGCCATTTCTGCACAATGGACCTGTACAAAATGCTGTCTTTCCGAGCACAACTTAAACAGCAGAAGGTGTAAAGATTGCACGCCATAAAGGAAGGATATATTGGGCTCTGAGGAAATGCAGGAAAGGTACATTCGATTTATTCTTGGAGCGAAGCCAAAATGAGTCAGATGCGCCTGCATTCTCCATTTTAATCGACTAACAGCCGATCAAATAGAAATGTAGAAAATGCTAGGAATGGTTGAAAGGACGGGTGGGCAGGTTCGCACATTCCCGAGGGACCCCTATCTACAAAGTCCAGAAATGGGCTGCACAGTCTCAGTGCAAGAGATCAGTCGCTCCAAAATGAGATAAGGAATGTTCTTCAGCCTGTGAGTTATGAATCTTTGCAATTCTCCCCACCAGAACTTCTGAATACTCAGTTACTGAGTTTTACTCAAGACAAAACTCAATCGATATTTGGACATCAAGATAATTGGAGGATTTAGGGGTGGAGTGAGAAAGGTTCAATGGTTCTTTTATTGTGACGTGTACCAAAGATACAGTGAAACACATTTTTTTGCATACTGATTAGTGAGATTATGGCCATACATAAAGACACCCCCGTGACCCATGCATGGAAACAGCCCACTGAGTCCATATGCTAGAGTCGCCAGGTTTTGACGCCATTCTACCCAGTCCAGGCTGCAGCTGGCCATAAAGGCCTGTAGCAGCCATACCCTCATTCAGATCGCCACCGTCCTTCTCTCCTCTCCTGGCCTTCAGCCTTCGTGCCCCGTGGGAGCACCTCCTGCAGCCGACCTTGAATGTGCGGGAGGTTAGACTCCCTGGTTCTCCCATCGGCCCTTTGTGCAGCGCCTGCCGGTATCGCCGACTCTCTCCTCCTTCCGCTTCCCGGTCTTCAGGGGCGAGCGGGAGACAAAGCTTGGACCCACTCCAGGCGGGCTCCCCCGGTTCTGCGGACGGCTGCCTGTCACAGTTTGGCAATGCCCGCACGGCCCTCCTGTGTGCTGGTTTAATGGCGACCAACTCGTCTAATCCGATCATTCAGGGGGATTGAGCAAAAAGATTATCTATGATCAGTGCTTTCTTTGTGACAGTATGCACCACCACAGTGCACGACAACACTAGATTTTCACATTTTTTGAAATTTAATTTTCCATCAAATTTTAAATAATTCATTTTATTACAAAATGATTACTAAACTGAAGAGCGATATATTGATGGGAAATCTATTATTGACATTCATAGCAAGAGGATTTGAGTTTAGGAGCAGGGAGGTTCTACTGCAGTTGTACAGGGCATTGGTGAGACCGCACCTGGAGTATTGCGTGCAGTTTTGGTCTCCTAATCTGAGGAAAGACGTTCTTGCCTTAGAGGGAGTACAGAGAAGGTTCACTAGATTGATCCCTGGGATGGCGGGACTTTCATATGAGGAAAGACTGGATAGACTAGGCTTGTACTCGCTGGAATTTAGAAGACTGAGGGGGGATCTTATAGAAACATATAAAATTCTTAAGGGGTTGGAGAGGCTAGATGCGGGAAGATTGTTCCCGATGTTGGGGGAGTCCAGAACCAGGGGTCACAGCTTAAGGATAAGGGGGAAGTCTTTTAGGACCGAAATGAGAAAACATTTCTTCACACAGAGAGTGGTGAGTCTGTGGAATTCTCTGCCACAGAAGGTAGTTGAGGCCAGTTCATTGGCTATATTTAAGAGGGAGTTAGACGTGGCCCTTTTTGCTAAAGGGATCAGGGGGTATGGAGAGAAGGCAGGTACAGGTTACTGAGCTGGATGATCAGCCATGATCAAATTGAATGGCGGTGCAGGCTCGAAGGGCTGAATGGCCTACTCCTGCACTTATTTTCTATGTTTCTATGTCTATGATAGATGAGGTTTGATTTTTAATTGATGTGTATACCATCATTTATGATCCTAAGGGGCGGTAAGATGGAGCAGCGGTAGAGTTGCTGCCTTACAGCGCCAGAGACCTGGGATCGATCCTGACCACGGGTGCTGTCTGTACAAAGCTTCTATGTTCTCCCTGTGACCGCGTGGGTTTTCTCCAGGAAGCTCCAGTTTCCTCCCACACTCCAAAGACGTACAGGTTTGTAAGTTAAAAGCTTTTGGTAAAAATTGTAAATTGTCCCCAGTATGTAAGACAGTGCTCGTGCATGGGGATCGCTGGTCGGCGTGGACTCAGTGGGCCAAAGGGTCTGTTTCCACAATGTATCTCTTAACTAAACTAAACTACTTATAGAGCAGGTGTGTGGAACCAGAGGATAAGCTCTTGTGCTTGGCTATTGATTTGGCTTCCTGACCAGTGTTTCCCTCACAATCAACCTGATTTTTGTTGGTTAATTATTTATTCCCTGTGTGTCGGCCAATGCTTATCACAAAATGGCTTCTGCAGTTGATGTCACACCAACACTTTAAAAAGCAAACTGCTGTAGGAACTCAGCGGGTCAGGCAACAATCGGTGTTAATGTTGCTGACAACCAGGGGACTGAGGAAATTCAACATGTATCAAATGCCTCTTACCAACTTCTACAGATGCACCATTTAAAGCACACGGTCGGGTTGCATCACAGCTTGGTTTGGGAACAGCTCTGCCCAAGACTGCAAGAATTTGCAGAGTTGTGGATATAGCCCAGTCCATCACACAGACCAGACTCCCCACCATCGACTCCTTCTACACTTCATGCTGCCTCGGAAAAGCAGCCAACATCACCAAAGTTATGTCCCACCTCGGTAATTTCTTCTTCTCCCTACTCTCGTCTGCCTAAAGATACAGAAGCTTGAAGGTATGCACCACCAGACTCAGGAACAGCTTCGTCCCCTTTATTATCAGGCTTCTGAACAGTCCTTCTAGGGTAGGGTACTGTCCGATTCACCTTTACCCCACTGCGGACATTGGACTTTGCCTCTGGAACTGGTGCACTGCAATGCTGAGAACTATATCCTGCACTCAGTTTCTTCTACTTTGCTCTATCTTTTGTACTTGAGTTTGACTTAATTGTGTTTATGTATAGTATTATCTGATCTGTTTGGATAGCATGCAATACAAAGCCTTTCCTAATGTGTGTAGGATAGTGTTAATGTCAGTAAACGTGAGAATATTAAACCTAAAACTAAACCTAAAACTTGTATCTGTGGAGAGGATGGGAGAGATGTTTCAAGTCAGAATGACCCAAAACATCATCTGACCATTCCCTCCCCAGATGTTGCCTGACCCATTGAGATACTCCAGCACTTTGTGCTTTTCTCAAATTTCCAGCATCTGCAATTCCTTGAATCAACACTTTAAAAGCAGTCAGCCAGCTGTGAGTCCCTAGGACCACAGGCATTATATAAATGACAAAAAAAAGACACAGTATCTCTGGAGAACATGGACAAGGACATTGTGGAAATAAAACTCCAGAGATCCTGCCTGAGCCACTGAGACCTCCAGCGCTTTAGTCTTATTTTGTATTAACCAGCATCTGTAGTTCTTTGTTTCTATAAATGACAAAGCCTGGCTCTGACAGAGGGAACAAACAATAAAATCATTTCCATGTCCAAAAGACTTCACTTGGGAACGTTTATTTTGTTAATCAGTGTAACAAGATACACTCCACTCAACAGCTTGAAATAAAATAATGAAAAATGGATGACCGTATACCGTCAAGTCAGAAGTCGTATTTAGTCTGAAGATAAATCCCTTTGGAAAGGTCGATTGTCACTGAGATATATATTTAAAAACTTCTCTTAAACAATTAAATCCACTTGCCTTAGATCCAGCAGTATAAGGAGGGTGTCGGAATCAGTGAGAGAGTGTTTCACAACAGGGAACTTGCTTCACACCTATTCCACTGTCAGCCAAGAGCTTTGCGAACTCAAGAACTAGGGGAATGCGAAGGTGCTGGATAGTTAAGTACTGACCGTCACAGCTACTGACAGCACGGTGGTGCAGCGGTAGCGTCGCTGCCTCACAGCGCCGAAGACCCAGGTTCGATCCTGACTAAGGGTGCAGTCTGTATGGAGTTTGTACGTTCTCTCCATGACCTGCGTGGGTTTCCTCTGGAAGCTCCGGTTTCCTCCCACACTCCAAAGACGTACAGGTTCATAGGATAATTGGCTTGGTGTATGTGTAAACGTTGTCCCTAGTGTGTGTAGGATAGTGTTAATGTGCGGGGATCGTTGGTCAGCATGGACTCGGTGGGCCAAAGGGCCTGTTTCTGTGCTGTATCACTAAACTAAACTAAACTAAACACTGACCTCTGGATTCAAGGAATTATATATCTACATTCTGTCTTCAATAATAATTCTTGAAGTTCAATTTTCATTATTTCATGGTGTATATATAAGCGGATATTTTATTTTGGCAATCAGATAAATGATCTCTCTCTTGAACCTTTCTAATATCTCAATTGGCATATGTATCAATTCCATCATGGTTTTGTGCCACCTAATCTCTCCCTTTTCCTATCCATGTACCAGTCCAAATGTCTGTTAAACATTGCAGTTTTAGAGATATAGCATGGAAACACACGCTGAAGCCCACCGAGTCCACGCCAACCATCGATCACCTGAACACCAAATCTATCCCACACACTAGAGGCAAATTACAGAAGCCCATTAACCTACAAACCTGCACGTCTTTGGAACGTGGGGGGTAACCGGAGCACCCGGAGAAAACCCACACGGTCACAGGGAGAACATCCAAACTTCATACAGAGAGCACCCATAGTCAGGATCGAACCTGGGACTCTGGTGCTGTGGGGCAGCAGCTTTACTGCTGCGACACTGTACTGCTCCAAATGTAGTTTTAACCACCCCGATAGCTTCCTCTGGTGGGTTATTCCATTTACACATTACCCTTTGTGTGAAAATGTGCCCCTCAGGTCCCCTTAAAACTTTCCCCTCTCACCTTGAACCTAAACCCTCGTTTTAGTCTCCTGTACCACAGAATAAAGACTGTAAGCATCCACCCTATCCACATCAGTCATGATTTTATAAAGTCATCCCTCAGCTTTCTAACCTCCAGACAAAAAAGACTCCATCCAGAAGAACAAAAAGTGCTGGAGTAACACAACGGGTCAGGCAGCATCTCTGGAGAACATGGATAGGTGGCGTTTCTGGTCAAGAGCCTTCTTCGGACCCTAACCAGGCTCTCTTTATATCTCAAGCACTCCATTCCATGTAACATCCTCATAAACCTTTTCTGGACACTCTCCAATTTAATGACATCCCTGGGTGACCTGAACAGCGCACAAATCTCCAAGAAACAGTTCCATCCAATGCCTCAAGAAATTGCAGAGAATTGTGAATGCAGCCTAGACCATCACACAAAGCCACCTCCCTTCCATTGACTCCCTCTACACTTCACGCTACCTCGGCAAGGCCACCAGCATAATCAAGGACCAGTCTCACCCCGGTCACTCCCTCTTCTCCCCTCTCCAATCAGGCAAGAGGTACAGAAATGTGAAAACGCACATCTCCAGATTCAGGGACAGTTTCTTCCCAGCTGTTATCAGGCTACTGAACCATCCTACCAACAACTAGAGACCACCTGACCTACCATCTACCTCATTGGCAACCCTCAGACTATCTTTAATTGGATGTTACTGGACTTTATCTTGCATTAAACATTCGTTACTTTATCCTGCATCTGTACACTGTGGACAGCTTGATTGTAATCATGTAGAGTCATTCAGCTGACTGGATAACATGCAACAAAAAAAGCTTTTTACTCTACTCTCAGTACATGTGACAATGGACTAAACTAAAAGTGTGGTCAGAATTCTGGAATATGCTGGTAGGCTAGAGGAACCTTTGGCCAAATCTCTGTGTGATTTTCCTTTAAGCAACAACAGATGAAAGTGGGGATTGATTAAATATCTGCAGAATCTAATGTTTCACCAGTCAACCTGGCTTAGAGGGAATTAAAGCAGATGGACTGAGGGAAAGGAATAAGGAATGACAGTGCATCTAGAGAATTACGAAAGATTCACTTTGTTTATTTTCACAACCTAATAGTCGTTTATTGGAATGTGCCATCACTTAATTTTTGACAGAAGTATTTGTACAGCTAAATTCAAGATTGTTTACATTTAAACACAAGGGGAAAAGACTAAACTCAAAACACATGTTCGGACCAAATAAGGAAGTAAGAAACCCTCACAGCGAGAGTTCACTCCTTATTAGGAGAGGTGCAAGCAGCGATGGTACTTGGGTGTCTGAGGACGGTGTGTGGCATAGACGTTTGGCCGCAGAGACAGAGACAGCTGTGTGTCCTCTACTTACGCTTTAGGATCAGCTCCCGAAGCTCCTGACCACAGGCCTCTGCATTATCTCAAACTGTTCGGTACCGGGAAGTGATGGGAAGCAGGCGAGGTTTAGCAGCAGACAGTGACACAAAATGCTGATGTAACTTAGCAGGTCAGGCAGCATCTCTGGAGAACATGGATAGGCAACATCTCAGGTCATGTCTAAAGAGGGGGCCCGACCCAAAATGTCATCTATCCATGTTCGTCAGAGATGCTGCCTGACCTGCTGACCTACTGCCAGCACTTTTTGTCTGTTTTGTAAACCAGCATCTTCATAAATTCATACGTTCACAAGTTATAGGTGCAGAATTAAACCATTTGACCCATGAAGATTACTCCGCCATTCAATAATGGCTGACCTATCTTTCCCTCTCAACCCTATTTTCCTGCCTTTTCCCTGTAACCCCATCTGCAGTTCCTTGTGTCTACTTTCAAAAGCCTACAGATTTGTTTCTCTCAGGGTCGTAGAGAGGTATAATGGGGGCACAGACCCTTCAGCCCAACAAGAACGTGCCAACTATCAATGGCTCATTTAACTAATCTTACACAAATCCCATTCTTTACTATCTCCACATTCCCATCAACTGCCCCCAGATTCTCACACTCCCTACACGCCAGCAGCAATTTACAGAAGGCAATTAACCTACAAACTCGCACGTCTTTGGTATGTGGGAGGAAACAAGAGCACCCAGACGAAACCCACGCAGTCGCAGGGAGAACGTACAGACTGTACCTGAGGTCAGGATCAAACCTGGGTCTCTGGCACTGTAAGGCAGCAGCTCTACCTGCTGCGCCACTGTGCCGCTTCATGAACTTGACCTGATACTCTCATTTAAACAGGTATCATCAGCATTTATTTTCAGGCATCCACTATGATTATTATTGACTTGAGTTATCGGTATTGTGGAAGATGTGGATTGTGCTAATCATAGTACATAGAACATCACAGCAAAGGAACAGGCTCTTCATCCCAAAATGTCCATGCTAATCATGATGCAGTTAAACTAATTGCTTCTGCCTTACTGGATCCATATCCCTCCATTAGCTGCATATCCATGTGCCTATCTAAAAGTCCCTTAAACACCACTATTATATTTGCCTGTACTACCATCACGTTCCAGGCACCTATCACTCTCTATCACTCTCTGTGCAAACAAATTTCCTTGCACATTTCTTTCAAACTTTGCCCCCACATCTTAAAGCTATGTCTTCTCGTCCTTGACATTTCCAACTTGGGGAAACGATTCTGACTGTCTACCCCTATTAATGCATCGCGTAGTTTTATGTACTTCTATCAGGTCTCCCCTCAGCCTCCAATGGTTGACAATTTATCAACACCAGTTTACTATTAAAAGCTTTTCATAATCACCTCTCGAAATATAACATCTAAGTAGGTATACTCCAATAGGTGGACATAAAATGCTGGAGTAACTCAGCATCTCTGGAGAAAAAGGATGGGTAGTGTTTCGGGTCCGGACACTACTTCAGACACCAATAATAAAAACATAGCACAAAAAGTAAGGAAATTTGTGTTTGGTAGAATATTTCTTTGTTGTAACAATGCTTCTTGGCAATAAATCTTATACCGTTGGAAAGCCTGTTTATTTCCCTTTTAAATGGTGCCACATTTGTAAGGAACATGCATTTGTGGGATGAGCAGCAGAGCTGAGTATATGGGTTGCGCCCATGAAAAATTTGACAAATCTTCTCTGCCAATGCCAAACAGCTTATTCTGCTGTTGCTATTGACTCTTGTTTTGAGCTTCTGGTACCCCCAGGTGCTGACAAGAATGGGATGCCATCCCACAACAGTGTGTGACCAGGCTGGTGACCAGCATGAGGAGGAGGTGCCAGGCTGTTATGGCTGTGTATGGTTCTTCCACACGCTACTGTGGCTCCTGTTTATTAAATGAATAAATTGTTAAATTGCCAATATGTCTTGTTTCTTCAGACTTCAATCATCCAATCCACCAAACAACACCGAACAAAAGTCAATAGCAGAATAAGCTGTTTGGCATTGGCAGAGAAGATTTGGCAAATTTTTCATGGGCGCAACCCATATACTCAGCTCTGCTGCTCATCCCACAAATGCATGTTCCTTACAAATGTGGCACCATTTAAAAGGGAAATAAACAGGCTTTCCAACGGTATAAGATTTATTGCCAAGAAGCATTGTTACAACAAAGAAATAATCTACCAAACACAAATTTCCTTACTTTTTGTGCTATGTTTATATATCCTACTGACTTTAAATCAGTATTCAGTATTCATTTCCCATAGGCTTGTAAGAGAAAGTATGGAAAGATACAAATAAGTGTTCTCAAATTAACAGCTTCTCTCAAAAAGGTTTAACAAGCAGTCAATACATTAATGGATTCCAATTATTATCACCGGAAATATTTCACTGCCGCGGTGTGATAGTGAGATGAAATTGACTTTTTAAATTAACTTGAGACACAAGGAACTGCAGATGCCGGGATCTTGCGCAATAAACAAAGAGCTGGAGTAATTCGACGGGTCAGGCAGCATCGCTGGAGAACACGGATAGGTGACGTTTTGGGACAGGACCTTCCCCTGCAGTCAATTCAGTTCAGTTCGGACTGTCTGTAGTAGGGAGGGGAAAACTGCAAGGCAGTTAGGAGTGGAACAAAGCCTGGCAGGTGACAGGTGGATACAAGTGAGCGGGGGGGGATGGGGTTCGATTGGCAGATGGGAGGACAAAGACCAGAGATGAAAAGGAGACAAAAGGGGAACAAGAGTGGACATAAGGTGGCAAGAGGGTGTCAGATAGAGAGAGAAGAGGAGTGAAATGTTAAACCAGAGGGAGGATTATAGGTGGTTTGGTAGAAAATGTTAGGGGCTGCACAGTGGCGCAGCAGTAGAGTCGCTACCTTACAGCACCAGAGACCCAGATTCAATTCTGACTATGGGTGTTGTCTGTACGGAGTTTATGTTCTCAGTGATCTTCTCCGGGTGCTCTGGTTTCCTGCCACACTCCAAAGACGTACACGTTTGTAGGTTAACTTGACTTCTGTAAAATTGTTAACTTTCCCTAGTATGTAGGATAGTGTTAGTGCACAGGAAGGCTGGTCGATGTGGACTAGGTAAGCCGAAGGGCCTGTTTCCACACTGTATCTCCAAAGTCTAAAGTCTAAAGTGAAATGTAGATAAGGCTTCTCCAGGCAAAAGTGCACAATGTTAGAGAGTTTCCTCTTTACTGCGAGCTTGTATCCAGTATCTAGTAATCCATGGCTTTTGAATATGGAGCATAGAACGTAAAACAGTGCAGCATCGGAACAGTCCTCTCTCCTGAACCTGCGCGTAATCCATATCTTCTAAAATCCAGTGTGTACTGTAGAGTTTTCTTGCAGTCTAATCCCACAATAATCCCTCAGCAGGAATCAATCTGATTATCAATATGCAGATGCAGAGGATGTGAGCTAGATTCTTAATGAATGCATACTGAGGTATTAAGAAAGATAACATATTTGCTCGTGGATAAATCTCCAAACCCAGATGAAGCACGACCAGCTTAATAGAATCGAGGGAGGGAGGAAGGTTTGCACGATCTGACCATCATTTTTTAAATGGAAAATAAACAGAGTGCAGAATATACTGTGTGTACTGTTGTAAGGAAGTGCAGTTTATACCGAAGATAGACACAAAGTGCTGGAGTAACTCAGCGGGGCAGGCAGCATCTCTGGAGAAAAAGGATGGGTGACATTTCAGGTTGGGACCCTTCTTCAGACTGACAGAGTACAGAATATAGTTTTGTTTATTTTAGTGATACAGCACGAAAAGGCCCACACCAACCATTGGTCACTCATTCACACTAGTTCTATGTTCTCACATTCCCTATCTAATTATCTATCTAATAATCTAATTAGAAGATCAGGAATACATCCAATGATTTCCCAAATAAAGTGGAAAGAAAAATTGGAAGATTGGATAAACATCCTTAAAAAATTTGGAGAACTGGCGATTTTTTTTACAAAAGGTTAGGTAATTATGGACCAATTAATTCCAGTTCTCTCTTTCCTTTTCTCCTCACTTGTCTCTTCTTGAACCTCCAGCCTTTGTCACTTATTCCACCCATCTGCCAGTCATCCCTCTCACTGGTATCCACCTATCACTTGCCATCCTCTCTTTTCCAGCTTTCGACCTTCCTGCTCCAATCAGTCTGAAGAGAGGTCCCGACCCGAAATATCATCTATCCATGTTCTCCAGAGATGCTGCCTGACCCCAACAGTCCTTTCATGTTAGCCAGAGGTTCATTTGCACCTCCTCCACCCTCAACTTCTGCATCCATTGTTCGAGATGTGGACTCTTATACATTGGCGAGACCAAACATAGACTGGGCGATCATTTCGCTGAACACCTTCGCTCAGTCCGCCTGAAACTACCTGATCCACATTCCCACGCTGGCCTTTCTGTCCTAGGCCGCTCCATTGTCAGAGTGAGGCAAAACGCAAATTGGAGGAACAGCATCTCATATTTCGCTTGGGCAGCTTACAAGCCCAGTGTTATGAGTTTTGATTTCTCTAACTTCAAGTAACCTCGGCATTCCTTCTCTCTCTATCCTTCCACCACCCAAGTCACTCCTGCTTCTTGTTTATGCCCAACAAACAGCTAACAATGGCCTGTTTCCTTTATCATCGTTACTTTTTTGCATATCTTTCATTCATTGTTCTTTATCTCTCTATATAGAAACATAGAAACATAGAAAATAGGTGCAGGAGTAGGCCATTCGGCCCTTCGAGCCTGCACCGCCATTCAATATGATCATGGCTGATCATTCAGCTCAGTAGCCTGTACCTGCCTTCTCTCCATACCCCCTGATCCCTTTAGCAAAAAGGGCCACATCTAACTCCCTCTTAAATATAGCCAATGAACTGGCCTCAACTACCTTCTGTGGCAGAGAATTCCACAGACTCACCACTCTCTGTGTGAAGAAATGTTTTTCATCTCGGTCCTAAAAGACTTCCCCCTTATTCTTAAGCTGTGACCCCTGGTTCTGGACTCCCCCAACATCGGGAACAATCTTCCCGCATCTAGCCTCTCCAACCCCTTAAGAATTTTATATGTTTCTATAAGATCCCCCCTCAGTCTTCTAAATTCCAGCGACTACAAGCCCAGTCTATCCAGTCTTTCCTCATATGCAAGTCCCGCCATCCCAGGGATTAATCTGGTGAACCTTCTCTGTACTCTCTCTAAGGCAAGAACGTCTTTCCTCAGGTTAGGAGACCAAAACTGCACACAATACTCCAGGTGCGGTCTCACCAAGGCCCTGTACAACTGCAGCAGAACCTCCCTGCTCCTAAACTCAAATCCTTTTGCTATGAATGCGAACATACCATTCGCTTTCTTCACTGCCTGCTGCACCTGCATGCTTGCTTTCAATGACTGGTGCACCATGACACCCAGGTCACGTTGCATCTCCCCTGCTCCCAATCGGTCACCATTCAGGTAATACTCTGCTTTCCTGTTCTTGCCGCCAAAGTGGATAACCTCACATTTATTCACATTATATTGCATCTGCCATGCATTTGCCCACTCGCCTAATCTATCCAAGTCACTCTGCAGCCTCCTAGCATCCTCCTCGCAGCTAACACTGCCACCCAGCTTCGTGTCATCCGCAAACTTAGAGATGTTGCATTTAATTCCCTCGTCCAAATCATTAATATACACTGTAAATAACTGGGGCCCAGCACTGAGCCTTGCGGTACCCCACTAGTCACTGCCTGCCATTCCGAAAAGGACCCGTTTATTCCTACTCTTTGCTTCCTGTCAGCCAACCAATTTTCTATCCACCTCAAAACTGAACCCTCAATACCGTGTGCTTTAAGTTTGTACACCAATCTCCTATTGGGGACCTTGTCGAAGGCCTTCTGAAAGTCCAGATATAACACATCGACTGGTTCTCCCTTATCCACTCTACTAGTTACATCCTCGAAAAATTCTATAAGATTCGTCAGACATGATTTGCCTTTGGTAAATCCATGCTGACTTTGTCCGATGATTTCACCACTTTCCAAATGCGATGCTATCACATCTTTAATAACTAACTCTAGCATTTTCCCCACTACCGATGTTAGGCTAACTGGTCTATAATTCCCCGTTTTCTCTCTCCCTCCCTTTTTAAAAAGTGGGGTTACATTAGCTACCCTCCAGTCCTCAGGAACTACTCCAGAATTTAAAGAGTTTTGAAAAATTATCACTAATGCATCCACTATTTCTGAGGCTACTTCCTTAAGCACTCTGGGATGCAGCCTATCTGGCCCTGGGGATTTATCTGCCTTTAATCCATTTAATCTACCTAACACCACTTCCCGACTAACCTGGATTTCCCTCAGTTCCTCCATCTCATTAGACCACCGGTCCCCCGCTATTTCCGGCAGATGGTTTATGTCTTCCTTAGTGAAGACAGAACCAAAGTATTTGTTCAATTGGTCTGCCATCTCCTTGTTCCCTATGATCAATTCACCTGTTTCCGACTGCAAGGTACCTACATTTGCCTTAACTAATCTTTTTCTCTTGACATATCTATAAAAGCTTTTGCAGTCTGTTTTTATGTTCCTTGCCAGTTTTCCTTCATAATCTATTTTCCCTTTCCTAATTAAGCCCTTTGTCCTCCTCTGCTGGACTCTGAATTTCTCCCAGTCCTCTGGTACGCTACTTTTTCTGGCTAATCTGTATGCTTCATCTTTTGTTTTAATACTATCCTTGATTTCCCTTGTTAGCCACGGATGCACTACCTTTCCTGGTTTGTTCTTTTGCCAAACTGGGATGAACACTTGTTGTAGTTCATCCATGCGACCTTTAAATGCCTTCCATTGCATGTCCACCGTCAACCCTTTCAGCATCAATCGCCAGTCTATCTTGGACAATTCACGCCTCATACCCTCAAAGTTACCTTTCTTTAAGTTCAGAACACTTGTTTCTGTATCGACTTTGTCACTCTCCATCCTAATGAAGAACTCTACCATATTATGATCACTCTTGCCCAAGGGGCCTCGCACAACAAGACTGCTAACTAACCCTTCCTCATTATTCAATACCCAGTCTAGAATGGCCTGTTCGTCGCCATCGTCTATATCTCTCGTTTCCCTTTTCCCTAATTAGTCTGAAGAAGGGCCGCAACCTGAAATGTTACCCATTCATTCTCTCCGGAGATGCTGCCTGTCCCACTGCGTTACTCCAGCTTTTTCTGTCTGTGCTGCCTGACCTGCTGAATTATCGACCATCAACTCGAGCTGGCTAATGTCATGGACATTATCAGAATGGGAAATTAAATTACTTTCAATGTACCGAGGAGAAAAGAAGGGTGAAAATTAAGGCACAGCGAGCCAAAGCAGCCGAGCAGGAAATAAAAGGCTTGCAAAGAAAACAAATAAAAAGAATGAATGCAATTAGAAATCCAAGAATAAAATGCAATGAGAGGATGAAGAGTAGGAGGTGATGAAGCCGTACAAAAGCCAAGCATTTGTCATAAGAGGATGTGAATATACAAAAAAAGAAAGCTAAGAATGAACAGGTACAAATAATGAAGAAGAAAAGAGTGAGAAGGAAAGAACTTGGGAAAATGAGGAAAAAAAAGACACGAGCTCTTGCCTTGTGCACATTTGGCCCATATCCCTTTAAACCTTTCCTAAGAATATATCTGTCCAAATATCTTCCAAAAGTTGTCATTTTTGTCCACTTTTTCAGCTTCCTCTGGCAACTCGTTCCTGACAGATTACCATCAGTGTGGAAAATAGGTCCCTGAGGTTCCTTTACATCTCTCCCCTCTCACCTCAAGCCTACACCCACTAGTTGTAAAATCCTCTATCCTGGGCATTAAGTCTGTGTGCGTTCACTTCATCCATGCCCATCATGATCTTGTACACCTCCATAAGGTCACTCCTCAGCCTCCTATGCTGAAAAGAAAAAAAGTCCCAGCCTCACCAACCTCTCCCCATAACTCAAGAGCAGGTAATGTCCTGGGCAATCCTTTCTGTACTCTTTCCAACTTAATGACCTCCTTGTCATTTGTCCAGAAGATTACCAAATACCAGCATGCTGGATTTATGGAGTTTTACTTATACTGCATTAGGGGCTTTTGGAAGAATGGATTTGATTGTATTTAAGCCAAAGCCTTATTAGGAAGCTCTGAAGAAACCCACATGTTTTTTCTCAATAGGATTATGGGTCTGAAAATTATGCAGAGCACATTTGCAATTTAATGATGGATTCTGCAGAGTGTAAATATTAATCAAATTTTCTTGCTGCTCCTAATTTTATGATGGGGCAGGGTTGGTAGTTGAAGGAGAAAGTGATTAGTGTGGTTAATAAAAGCAAGAGTAATCCTGGAATAGAGAACGTATTTTTGTTGCACAATGGTGTGAGACCAAGTAGCACTTATAAATGTTATAAATCTTTGTTATTCAGAACAACTATGTTGGAGAGTTCCACGTTCAAGACGGCCCACGTGGAACATCTTGGGAGCTTTCCTAAAAATGTTCACAGTTCCAGATGTAGAAGATACTCCCCCTTCCATCCTTCCAAATTTGGCTTCTCCCATCACCCAATAATCTTTCAAGTTCGAAAATTGGCATGGAACTTTGATTAGAGGGATTGGACAGGCTAGATGCAGGGAAAATGTTCCCGATGTTGGGGGAGTCCAGAACCAGGGGTCTCAGTTTAAGAATAAGAGGTAGGCCATTTAGGACTGAGACGAGGAAAATCTTTTTCACCCAGAGAGTTGTGAATCTGTGGAATTCTCTGCCACAGAAGGCAGAGTCAATTCACTGGATATATTCAAGAGAGAGTTGGATTTAGCTCTTAGGGCTAAAGGAATCAGGGGATATGGGGAAAAAGCAGGAACAGGGTACTAATTTTGGATGATCAGCCATGATCATATTGAATGGCGGCGCTGGCTCAAAGGGCCAAATGGCCTACTCCTGCACGCATTTTCTATGTTTCTATGTTTCGATGTAATCATTTCAGTTTGAAGGATTTTGCTTCACTGAAACCTCTCTCAGAGATCAAATGTGCTCTGCCTGGACTGCACCAATGATAGTTCTTAGTACTAAAAGTTAATAGCATAAAGTTAGGTTTATGTTTAGGTTTAGCTTTATTAGTTATAGAGTCATACAGCAGGGAAACAGGCCCTTGCACCCAACTTGCTCATGCCAACCAAGATGTCCCATCTACACTAGTCGAGCCCCCCCACCCCCACCCTCTAAAACCATACCCCATATCCCACTAAACTTTTCCTATTCATGTACCTGTTCAAATGCCTTATCAATGTTGTTTGTAAATTCTAGGAGCACAATTCGGCCTCTCGGCACATCAAGTCTACTCCGCCATTCATTCATGGCTGATCTATCTTTCCCTCTCAGCCCCATTTTCCTGCCCTCTTCACTTAAACCCTTGTACCCTTACTAATCAAGATTCTGTTAATCTCTGCCTTAAAAATACCCAATGACGGCCTACACAGCTGTCTGTGGCAATGAATTCCACAGATCAACCATCGTCTCTTTCTAAAGAAATTCCTCCGCATCTCCTTTCTAAAGGTGCATCCTTTTATTCTGAGGCTGTGCCCTCTGGTCCTAGACTCTCCCACTAGTTTTGTCTTTGTGGAATATTGCAAAGGGATAACCTGTTCAGAAAAAAATGCACTGTGCACTTTCTTAAACGCCAAATTTAGTTTAGTTAGAGATGCAGCATGGAAGCAGGCCCTTCAGCCCACTGTGTCCTTACCGATCAACAATTACCCATACACTAGTTCTATCCTACGCTCCAGGGACAATTTACAGAGGCCAATTCACCTACAAACCTGTACGTCTTTGGAGATGTGGGTGGAAACCGGAGAGGGTACAGAGGAGATTTACTAGAATGTTGCCTGGGTTTCAGCACTTAGGCTACAGAGAGAGGTTGAACAGGTTGGGTCTTTATTCTTTGGAGCGTAGAAGGTTGAGGGGGGACTTGATAGAGGTTTTTAAAATTTTGAGAGGGACGGACAGAGTTGACGTGGGTAGGCTTTTCCCTTTGAGAGTGGGGAAGATTCCAACAAGGGGACATAGCTTCAGAATTGAGGGACAAAGGTTTAGGGGTAACATGAGGGGGAATTTCTTTACTCAGAGGGTTGTGGCTGTTTGGAATGGACTTCCGGTGGAAGTGGTGGAGGCTGGCTCGATTTTATTATTTAAGAGTAAATTGGATAGGTATATGGATAGGAGGGGATTGGAGGGTTATGGTCTGAGTGCAGGTAGATGAGACTAGGTCAGGGAGAATGGTCGGCGTGGACTGGTAGGGCCGGACAGGCCTGTTTCCATGCTGTAGTTGTTATATGTTATTGTTATATGTTATACCCGGGAAAAACCCACGCTGTCACAAGGAGAACTTACAAACTCTGTACAGGCAGCACCCGTAGTCAGGATCGAACGCGGGTCCCTGGCGCTGTGAGGCAGTAACTCTACCGCTGCGCCACATGGAGATATGGACCCATAACCTCCGGACAAGAACACCTTCCTCAGAGAGTCCTTGGAATTCTCACAGTAGAGGCTCAATCACCGATTGCAATCAAGACATAAATTAAAAGCTGTAAAGGAATCAAAGGAGGTGGGGATCATGAAAGAAAACAGTACTGAAATAAAAGATCAGCCCATGATCTTGTTGGCTGATGAACTAGGTGTGCTAAATGACGATGGGTGCTGTCTGTATGGAGTTTGTACGTTCTACCCGTGACCGCCTGCGTTTTTTCCAGGTGCTCCAGTTTCCTCCCACACTCCAAGGATGTACAGTTTTGGAGGTTAATTGACTTTGGTGAATATTGTAAATTGTCCCTCGTGAGTCGTATAGTTTTGGTGTACTGGGTGATCGCTGGTTGGGACGGACTCAGTGGGCTGAAGGGTCTGTTTCCGCTCTGTATCTCTAGTCTGGTCTAAATATCTAAATGGTCTCTTCCTTCTTCTTCCAGTCTGAAGAAGGGTCTTGACCTGAAACGTCACCTATCAATGTTCCCCAGAGAAGCTGCCTGACCCATTGAGTTACTCCAGCTCTGTGGTCTATTAATGATTCCAGCATCGGCAGGTTCACCTATATCTCATCCTTCTTCTATTTCCCAGATTATTATGAAGCGCAGTTAACCTGGCAGGGTGGCAAGCGGTAGAGTTGTTGCCTTACAGTGCCAGAGCCCTGGGTTCGATCCTGACTGCGGGTGCTGCCTGTGCGGAGTTTGTACATTCTCCCTGTAACCACATGGGTTTTCTCCGGGAGCTCCAGTTTCCTCTCACGTTCCAAAGAAGTAAAGGTTTGTAGGTTCATTGGCTTTGGTAAGAATTGTAAATTATCTCTCGTGTGTAGGATAGTGCTTTGTGTGTGGGGGATTGTTGGTCGGCGCGGACTCGGTGGGTCGAAGGGCTTCTTTCCACGCTGTATCTCTAAAGCCTAAAGTCTGAAGAAATCCCAGCAAGGAGCAGATGGGCAGAAGGACCTTGGCCCGCGCTGTGTAGAACTGTGCGTAACTGGAAGCTGATGCACAAAAACGAGATTGATACACATTGCCCTTAACTAAACAACATATATGAACAATGCAGTGTATAGACCAGAAATACTGGTAGTTCCCTCTGGCTAGTACAACTCGTACACCATGAAATATGATAGCTTCCTTTGGGTGCAGACTCCCAAAGCTATGCCGCTCCTAAATCCCAGCTATAACAACGAAATGCAGGAAAGATTGTGGCAGATAATTTAACCATTAACTCCGGTCATTCCGTTTAATCGTGGAGAGCTTGCAGGAGCTTGAAGGAATGAATTGCAATCATCTTGTTTTAAACTGGCAGGCTGTTCTGTCTGCCAACACAATCTAGCAGGAGTCTGGCACCAGGAGAGGGACGGAGCTCATCTGGATTGAATGTTTACTTTCGGAAGATTTGCAAACTTAGGAATTCAAATGCGACTGATGGGATCCAGACCACAATAAATAGGGGATGCTTGCTGGGATTGAGTGAAGCTCTCATTTCACTTGGTGGTTTAATGAAACCGCTCACTCAGCACAATCAAAGCAGGCAGGAGTCCAGACTAGCGAGAGGCTGCATGCTTTCTTAATGCAACTTGACCGCACCCCAGGGATGTAAAGATATAACACTACAGACTTGCTTCAAAGAAGTCAGGAGAATAGCCCTGTGCTCCCTCTGAGGGAGAAGTGCATAGGAGAACACATTCTAGTCTGCCTCTCGAGTGCAGCGCAGAGGGAGCATATCTGGGTTTAGTTCAGTTCAGTTTAGTTCAGTTTAGTTCAGTTCAGTTTAGTTCAGTTCAGTTTAGTTTATCTCAGTTCAGTTCAGTTCAGTTTAGAGATGCAGCATGGAAACAGGCCCTTTGGCCCATCATGTCCACGCCGACATTCAATCACCTGTTCCTACTAATTCAATGCTATCTCATTTTATCATCCATCCCTACACACGAGGGGCAATTTACAGAGGGCATTTAACCAACAAACCTGCACATCTTTGGGATGTGGGAGGAAACCGGAGCACCCGGAGGAAACCCACACGGTCAATGAGAAAACGTGCAAACTCCGCACACAGACAGCACCCGAGGTCGGGATTGAACCCAGGTCTCTGGCGCTGTGAAGCAGCAGCTCTACCCGCTGCACCACTGTGCTGTGCAGTGCTGTATAGTTAATGAGATATTCATGGAGATGGAAAGGAATAAACTCCTGGAATAGTTGACCAGCAGTGAACTTCTTCCCGATCTTCTGGCCAACATTCGTAACTTGACAAACATCAGAAAAAACAGAGTATTTCTGCTATTTGGTGGATCATTGCTGACACAGCAACGTCTACACTTCCGAATGGCCTAAGGCAAAATATTTTAGAAGGTCTGAAGAAGGGTAACAACCTGAAACGTCATTTATCCATCTCCTTAACCAGAGATCCATGCCAGCCTTGGAATTAAAATGAACTGCACGTGCTGGTTCATTCCAAAGCCAGATATAAAATGCTGGAGTATCTCAGCAGATCAGGCAGCATCTCTGGAGAAAAGGAATAGGTGACGTTTCGGGTCAGGACCCTTCAGACTCGTCCCGAAAAGTCACCTATCCAAGTCCTCCAGAGATGCTGCATGACCCACTAAGATACTCTTAAACCTAAACCTAGCATCCAATAAAAGTAGTTGCAGAAAGGTATATTATTACCTCCTAAGTTTTTTTTTCAATCCACACACATGATCTGGGATCTGACATTTTAGGTTTAGGTTTAGGTTTAATATTGTCACACCTACCGAGGTACAGTGAAAAGCTTTATTTTGCATACTATCCAATCAGATCAGATAAGACTGTACATAAATACAATCAAGTCACACCCAGGTACAATAGGCAGAGCAAAGTTACAGCATGCAGAATATAGTTCTCACCATTGTAGCGCATCAGTTCCAGAGACTAAGTCCAATGTCCGCAATGGGGTAGAGCTGAATCGGACAGTACCCTAGCTATGGTAGGACCATTCAGAAGCCTGATAACCGAAGGGGAGGAGTCTGATGTTTTATTCCAGAATCTGGCAGTGTACACTTTCAAGCTTCTGTACCTTCTGCCATTAATCAGACTACAGCGAGATATCTCTGTCCTTCTTCGACTCAACGGGTCTGTCAACATCTCTGGAGAAAATAAATTGGTGAGTTTTCGGGTCAGGACCCTTCTTCAGACTCATCCCGAAACGTCACCTGTCCATGTTCTCCAGAGATGCTGCCTGACCCGTAGTGTTACTCCAGCACTTTGTGTGTATCTTTGGTATAAACCAGCATCTGCAGTTCCTTTTTATTACTTCGTAGACTTCATGTTTGACACCCTAAAGTCTTTCCATCCTTTACAAAATACAATGTGTGATGGAATACCCTCCACAAGCCTTGATAAACGTTGATAACACCCAAAAAGCTTGAAACTATCTTGAACAATCCTGTTCAATTGGCATCTCAACCACTAACCTAAATATTCATTCCCTTCACCACCAATACACAGTGGCTTAGCTTGTAGTTTTGTCAAAACGCACTGGAGTTGCTACTGTGATAGCACCTCCCAAAACCGTGTGCCTTTATCGCCTAGGATAGAAACAACAGGCACATGGGGACATCACCACCCACAGGTTCTCTTCCAAGCTGCGCTACATTTTGACTTCAAAAGATATCATTGTTCCTTCCTCATCATTGGGTCTGAATCCTGGAAACGCACACCTCCAGATTCAGGGACAATTTCTTCCCAGCTATTATCAGGCAACTGAACCATCCTATCACCAACTACCGACCTACCATATACATCATTGGAGACCCTTGAACTATCTTTAATCAGTCTTCACTGGACTTTATCTTGCACTAAACATTATTCCGTTTATCCTGTATCTGTACACTGTGGACGGCCTAATTGTAATCATAGTCCATCGGCTATGATTAACCGAAATCATAGCATGCTGACCAGGTTAGCACCCAACAAAAATGTTTTTCACTGTACCTCAGTAGATGTGACAATAAACTAAACTGAACAAATCTAATTTAGACTAAACTAAATTAAACTAAACTAAATTAAATTAAACTAAACTTAGCCAAATTAAACTAAACTGAATTAAACTAAACTAAACTAAATTAAACGAAATGAAACTAAACGAAAGGAAACAAAATGAAACTAAACTAAACTGATCTAAACTAAATTGATCTAGACTAAACTAATCTAAACTAAACTGAACTAAACCCGAGCTTAGGCAGTAGATTTAAAGAAACTAAAACAGCACCAGAAAGACTACAGTGGTTCAAAACGGCGGCTCACCCCCACCCTCTCAAGCTGGTGTGAGATGGAGGGAGGTAAGAACACACAAGTTACATATAGGATTGGGAACTAAAGTTCAACGGGCAGTTATCATCACTGGCCTTTATGATTGTTCCTCAGGGTTTTTGCTTGCAGCTGTGTCCAGATGTTTATTTCTGAACTCATGCGGAATCTGCTCTACCAGCCAGCGAGGGGGAGGTTCATGCAGCAGTCAACGAACCTTGCCCCTGGCCCCAACACAAGCACAGTACCAGTGGGTCGTGTGGCAGGTTGTAGGGGAGGGGGAGAGAGGGAGGGAGGGAGAGAGGGAGGGGGGGAGAGGGAGAGAGGGGGAGAGAGGGAGAGAGAGAGAGAGGGAGGGAGGGAGAGAGTGAGACAGAGAGAGAGAGATGTTCAAGGGAGAGTGAGACATACAAGAGAAAATGAGATATACGCGAGAAAGAGAGAGAGAGAGAGACACACACACAGACACACAGACGGACAGATAAAGGTACCAGAGAGAGAGAGAGAGAGAGGCACACACACACAGACACACAGACGGACAGATAAAGGTACCAGAGAGAGAGAGAGACACACACACAGACACACAGACGGACAGATAAAGGTACAAGAGAGAGAGAGGAAAACGAGAGAGAGAGAGACAGAAGGTACGAAGAGAAAAAATAGACACGCAAGAGAACGAGAGAGAGATGTGCAAGGAGAGACAGACAGACAGACTGACGGTGAAAAGTGCAAGGGAGAGAGAGAGATGGAGAGAGAGACAGAGAGAGAGAGAGAGAGAGAGAGAGAGATGCCAAGGGAAAGAGAGAAAGAGATAGAGATATGAGAGAGAGAATTGACAAGGAGAAAAAGAGAGGGAAATGTGCAAGGGAGGAAAAAGAGAATGAGAAATAGGGAGAGATGCATAGGAGGGAGAGAGAGAAAGCGGCAGAGACAGAAAGAGAGAGAGAAAGCGGCAACAGAGAGAGGAGAGTGGGGGGGGATGTGCAAAGGGGAGAGAGACAGACAGACAAAGAAAGTGAGAGAGAGAGGCATCTGGCACACATGAGGCAGGGTTAGCAAACACAGTGAAGCAGAACAGAGGGGGAGTGATTGTTCATATTCTGGAACCACAAAGCTGTATAAGCAAAGAGAATGCCAGGGGTCATGGAAGAGCATTTCCTGCCTTCCCTCTAATGCACTGAATTTAGGAAAAAGAAAAATGTTAATATAAACACGGAGAGACCATCTGCAACCAACTCGCGAATCAGATGTTGGTTTCAAACAGAATCCCCAGTGTGAGTGCAGCAATGTGCCGCATTGCTGTAGCACAGAGTCTGCTGACTATCAATTGGCTGGAACACGAGCAAATAGCAGCTAATTATATAGGCACACTGGTGCAGGAGGTGGGGAAGCAAAACGAGAAGGTCTTGCAATAAATTTGAGATGTGGAAAATGTCTGTTGTGGTGTGATGTGTTCTGTTCCATCGTGTGTCTGGCCTCAGCTTTAATCAAACCCCAACGACTGCTGTAGTAGCAGGCAGAGAGCTTTACAAATGGTGAAAAGATCTGTGTGTGTGTGTGTGTGGCAATGTACATGTATGTGCGTGTGTGGCTGTGCATATATGCATGTACATGTAGGTGTATATATGCATATGTAGCGACCATAGAGAATGGTCCAGGTCGTCGAACCCTCGGATTGGCCAGCGAGGTCACGTGGGAACGCGACCATGGGGATTGGTCCAGGGAACGACATCGCTGATTGGCCAGCGATGTCAGGTGCGCGTTTGGCGCCCGTTTTAGTCAGTTCGGCGAAGTCTTCAAGGAAGACAGTAAGTTTGTATTGGTTGTCCTGTACCTTGTTGTTTAACTCTGTATTCGTGTATTGCGGCTGCAATAAACTTCGTCTACAACCAACAAGTTTCGGACTCGCCATATTGGTGACCCCGACGTGATCTGGACGATCACCGACTGAGCAGGAACCCGACGCCTCGTTGACGATGACCGAGCAGGGCACACCGGAGTCAAGCGCGGCAGGCGTTCATCTTCCGTTATTTTGGACGTACGCACCGCAAGCTTGGTTTATCCACGCCGAGGCTCAATTCCATATAAAGAAGGTGTCGGACGAGTCCACGAAGTACTTCTACCTCGTCAGCGCGCTATCGCCGGACACAACCAAGCGCGTGATGCGGTTCATCGTAAATTCACCTGCGGAAGACAAATACGAGGCCATGAAGAAGGTATTACTACGAACCTTCGGGTTGAATAAGCATGGTGGTGCGGCAAAACTTCTGCACCTACCGGATCTTGGAGACCAACTGCCTTCCGTCCTCATGGCCGAAATGATGATGCTAGCCGGTGAGCATACGGATTGCCCGATGTTTCAACAGGCATTCCGCGAGAAACTTCCCGAGGATGTCCGACTGCTGCTTACGGATTGTTCTTTTAAGGACCCCGAAGCATATGCAGCGAAAGCGGACGCGCTCATAGCGGCAAAAAACAAGGCAAGTGGTTCAATCAACAAAGTCTCTACATCGGTGACCACGCCACAGCGACGGCAAGATGGCGCCACGTCTCCCGCCAATTCTCCGAAAGCCCGCCAAAAAGATCCGCACAAGCGCGGCTGGTGCTATTATCACCTACGATGGGGTAACGAATCCCGCAACTGTCGTTTGCCTTGTACCTTCGCGGGAAATGCCTCGGCCGATCGTACATAGGGGCAGTTACGATTGGCCAGAACCGGCGCCTCTATGTCCATGATCGATTCACGGACACAGAATTTTTGGTAGACACGGGAGCCATCGTCAGCATAGTGCCGCCGACCGACCTCGAAACCAGATCGGGTAAGACAGGTCCCACCCTCATCGCGGTTAATGGCAGCCCAATTCGCACTTTCGGTACACGGAAGATGTCCCTTGTGTTAGGCCTCCGCACGTACGAATGGCCATTCATCATAGCCGACGTCAAACAAGCGATCCTGGGCGCAGATTTTCTCTGGGCTTTTTCACTGGTTCCTGATGTCCGCGGTAACGACCTCCGACCCTCCGCCGAAGATGAGCACGTCGCTCCGACAATCGCCTCCTCGCCCAGCCCTACTGTCCAGGCCGTCGTCGCGGCCCCCGACTCGTATGCTGCGATTCTGGCAGAGTTCCCAGAGCTGCTCGTCCAGCGTTTTGACGCACCTTCGGCTAAGCACGGTGTGGTCCATCACATCCGCACCGAAGGCCCTCCCGTTTTCACTCGGGCCAGGAGACTACCGCCAGACAAACTGGTGGTGGCAAGGGCGGAGTTCAGGAAGATGGAGGAAATGGGAATTGTCCGTCAGTCTGACAGCCCGTGGGCCTCGCCGTTACACATGGTCTCCAAGGCATCTGGGGGGTGGAGGCCATGTGGCGATTATCGGCGTCTCAATGCTGTCACCACGGCTGATCGCTACCCCATACCGTACCTACAGGACTTTTCATCGGGGCTGGAAGGAGCGGTGGTGTTTTCCAAAATCGATTTGGTGCGAGGATACCATCAGATTCCGGTGCGACCGGAGGACATACAAAAAACTGCAACTATTACTCCGTTCGGGTTGTTTGAATGGTTGCATATGCCTTTCGGTTTAAAGAACGCGGCACAGGCTTTCCAGCGACTGATGGACCGCGTGGGCCGGGGTTTACCCTTTTTGTTTATTTATTTAGACGACATCCTGGTAGCCAGCCCCTCAGTGCAGGAACACCAGGCCCATTTGCGGACCGTGTTCCAGCGGCTCCAAGACCACGGGCTCATTATCCAACCCTCCAAATGTCAATTCGGCCTGCCTGCCCTCGATTTTCTAGGGCACAGAATTACTCCTGCCGGCGCCGCCCCTTTGCCCGAGAAGGTGGAAGCTATCCGGGCTTTTCCCAGGCCCACCACAGTAAAAGGGCTGCAGGAGTTCGTAGGCATGGTTAATTTCTACCATAGATTCGTTCCGGCAGCGGCGTGAGTCCTGCGCCTGCTTTTCCAATGCCTTGCAGGGAATCCGGTAGAGTTGTTGTGGTCCCCGGCCGCAGAGTCGGCTTTTACAGCAGCTAAGGCAGCCTTGGCAGACGCCACCATGTTGGTCCATCCGAGCCCCTCCGCCCCCACGGCCCTGACGGTTGACGCCTCTGACGTGGCGGTGGGTGGGGTTCTGGAGCAGCAGGTCGGTGGCCGTTGGCAGCCTTTAGCGTTTTTCAGCCGGCAACTAAATTCGGCCGAGCTGAAATATAGCGCATTTGACCGAGAGCTTCTAGCTCTCTATTTAGCTGTCCGTCATTTCAGGTATTTCCTCGAGGGCCGCCCATTCGTGGCATTTACGGACCACAAGCCATTAACATTTGCTTTTTTGAAATTGTCTGACCCATGGTCGGCCCGCCAGCAGCGGCACCTGACTGCTATCTCCGAATTTACCACAGATGTCCGTCATATCGCGGGTAAGCTTAATGCCGTTGCTGACGCCCTGTCTAGACCTGCTTTTCCCCCTATTTCGGCGGTGGACTGCGAAGTGGATCCCCAGGAGCTTGCGGAGGCACAGCTCCTAGCGGATACCGTTTCGGCTTACCAGTCCACCACTTCGGGATTGAAGTTGGCCCAGGTAGCTTGTGGGTCGGAGGGCACGAAAGTCTGGTGAAATGTTTCTCTTCCTCGTCCCAGGCCGGTAGTACCGCCCTCCCTTCAGCGCCGGGTTTTCGATGCCATTCATGGGCTGGCGCACCCGTCCATCCGCTCCACCTCTGCCTTGGTAGCAGCGAGGTTTGTCTGGCACGGCCTGCGGAAACAGGTAGCGGGGTGGGCACGTTCCTGCGTGCCCTGTCAGACCGCTAAAGTCCAGCGCCACGTCCAGCCCCCCGTACAGGATTTCGAGGTCCCGGCTTGTCGTTTTTTCCACATCCACGTGGATTTGGTCGGGCCTTTGCCTTCCTCCCGGGGCTACACCCACCTCCTCACGGTGGTGGATCGGTTCACCCGGTGGCCAGAGGCTTTCCCATTGTTTGATATCTCGTCAGCGTCTTGTGCTAGGACTTTGGCCCTTCATTGGGTAGCTCGTTTCGGGGTCCCGGCAGTTATTACAACTGACAGAGGGCCACAGTTCACTTCGTCCCTCTGGGCCGCGCTGGCGGAACTGTACGGGTCCAAGTTACAACCCACAACTGCATATCACCCCCAGGCAAATGGACTCGTAGAAAGGTTCCACCGCCAACTTAAGGCGTCCCTCAGTGCAAGGCTTGAAGGCCCGGACTGGGTAGACCAACTCCCTTGGGTTCTTTTGGGCATCCGGACTGCTCCTAAGCCAGATCTCGGTGCGTCGTCCGCAGAGCTAGTATATGGCTCGACACTTCGAGTACCCGGAGATCTGTTTCCGGACCCTTCAGCCCTGCTCCCTACAGTCCCATCAGCGTTAGCATCTCTCCGGGAACGGGTGGGCTCCCTGGCTCCAGTGCCGACTTCACGTCATGGGTGTCCCATGGTACATGAACCGTCTTCCCTGAAGGACTGTGAGTTTGTTTTTCTGCGTAAAGATGCCCATCGCGCCCCGTTGCAGAAGGTCTATCAAGGGCCGTTCCGGGTTTTACGTAAGGGAACGGCTACTTTCACCTTAGACATGGGCGGCAAGAGTGAACTCGTCTCGGTGTCCCGGCTCAAACCTGCCCATTTGGACCCGGATCAACCAGTCCTGGTCGGTCAAACCCCTAGGAGAGGCCGACCTCCGTTAGTTCCGCCCAGTCCAGAAACCCCCGTTCCGACGGTTCCTCCAGGACCCCCCGTTTCGGCAGTTCCTCCAGGACCCCCCGTGCCGGTAGTTCCTCCAGAACCTCTCGTTCCGGCTGTTCCTCCAAGTCCGGAACCTCCGGCTCCTGTGGTTCAGGCTGTCCCTCTCCGTACTCGTTATGGTCGCGAAATCCGGCTCCCAGCTAGGTTCCGCACCTCGGGTTCTGGGGGGGGTCATGTAGCGACCATAGAGAATGGTCCAGGTCGTCGAACCCTCGGATTGGCCAGCGAGGTCACGTGGGAACGCGACCATGGGGATTGGTCCAGGGAACGACATCGCTGATTGGCCAGCGATGTCAGGTGCGCGTTTGGCGCCCGTTTTAGTCAGTTCGGCGAAGTCTTCAAGGAAGACAGTAAGTTTGTATTGGTTGTCCTGTACCTTGTTGTTTAACTCTGTATTCGTGTATTGCGGCTGCAATAAACTTCGTCTACAACCAACAAGTTTCGGACTCGCCATACATACATGCTTGCTGTGTGTGTGTGTGTGTGTGCATGTACATGTGTGTGTGTCTGTGTGCGCATGTGTGAGTATCTGTGTGCATGTGCGTGTGCATGTACATGTGTGTGTGTCTGTGTGCGCATGTGTGAGTATCAGTGTGTGTGTGCGTGTGCTGAAAGAGCTTTCAAATTAGTGCACATGTTCTCTCTTTCTCTTCACGAAGATATTGGCAGAACTTGAGGAGTCTGGGTTTAGTTTAGAGTTTAACAGTTTAGCGATCCCTGCACATTAATACTATCCTGCACATACCGGGGGCAATTTTTACATTTATACCAAGCCAATTAGCCTACAGACCTGTATGTCTTTGGAGTGTAAAAGAAACGAGAGCTTACAGAACAAAACCCACATGTCACAGGGAGAATGTATCAACTCTGTACAGAGAGGAAGAATATTGAACGGTATTGTCTTCCATCACAGTGAGGAATGTGGAATCTACTATGTTGGATATTTATGTTAACTTTTATGTGGTTGTGCGTCTTGTTGCTTCTCACTTAGTATGGCTGTATGGTGATTCAAATTTCACTGTACCTTAAATTGGTACATGTGACAATAAACTGACCTTGACCTTGACCTTGAGCTTGACAGCACCCATAGTCTGGGTCAAAGCTGGGTCTCTGGTGCTGTGAGGCAGCAAGTCTACCGCTGTGCCACTGTGCCAGCCCACAGACTGTTAATTTGTGCTCATATCGCAAAATATCAAATGACGCTTTGCAGAAGGATTATCCAAAATAATTTGCCGCTGAGGTATTTTAAGGCACTTTTTTGATTTTAGGATCTGGCATCTTTAATTAGCCCTTGTCTGAGCGACTTCCTCTGGCATTAAGGGAGTCGGTTCTATTCGTGGGATGGACTATCACAGTTAAGGATGGCAGAATTTTTTAAGAGGCTGGTCAACCAGATGGGGATTTTATGGCAAGTTAATAGTTTTAAAATCATCATTAAAAGTTGCTATTTTTTAAAATCCCGGTTTAATAATTACACTTAAATTGCACATCTGCTGTGTTTGAGATTTGATCTCTACATTCTCGACCACTGCACCACTACCATGTGTCCTCATGTGTGTAGCAGAGGATGAAGGGAAGGGAGGTTTAAGGGTAGGGAAATTGCAATGGTGACACAAGGAACTACAGATGCTGGTTTACCAATAAAGACACAAAGTGCTGGAGTAATTCAGCGGGTCAGGCAGTTATCTCTGGAGAACACGGACAGGTGGTATATCGGGTCGAGACCCTTCTTCAGACTGTGTAGGAAGGAACTACAATTGCTGGGTCGTTTTGGGTCAAGACACTTCTTCAGACCACTTGTGGAGGTAGAGGAGGTGTGGGTAGGGGGAAGAAAGCTGGATGAGAGGTGGGAGATAGGACAAAGTCTGGTGAGTGATAGGTGGATGCAGATGAGGGGTGGTTTGATGGGCGGATGGTTGAACAACGGGCAACCTATCCTTCGATAAAAAGACACAAAGTGCAAGAGTAAGTCGGCGGGTCAGGCAGCATCTCTCCCCCTCTATGACAGATGCATGGATAGGATAGGTTTAGAGAGATATGGGCCAAACACAGACAGGTGAGACTAGTGTGGACGGGCATGTTGGTCAGCATTGACAAGTTGGGCTGAAGGGCCTGATTCTATGCTTTAGTTTAGTTTAGTTTAGTTTAGTTTAGAGATACAACGCGGAAACAGGCCCTTTGGCCCACCAAGTCCACACCGACCAGTGATCCTCGAACACTAACATCATCCTACACACACGAGGGACAATTTCTTTTGGCATTTTTACCAAGCCTATTAAACTACAAACCTGTACGTCTTTGGAGTGTGGGAAGAAAATGAAGATCTCTGAAAAAATCCACGCAAGTCACGGGAAGAATGTACAAACTCCATGCAGTCACACACCGGTAGTCAGGTTCGAACCCGGTTCTCTGGCGCTGTAAGGCAGTAGCTCCACCACTACGCCACCATGTCGCCATGCTGTGTAACTCTATGACTATAAATCTATGACAACGTCCATTGTCTGCAATGTTGTTAAGGTGAATCGGGCAGTACCCAAGCGTATGGAAGGACCATTCGGAAGCCTGGTAATGGAGGTGAAGAAGCTCCATCAAACATCGTCACTAGATCCTAACTGGTCCATAAGTATTCAGGAGCATCGCATAAAAACCAAGGGAGGATGGAAAAGCTTTGGGGGCTCCGCATCCTCACAGTTTAAGGATTTTGCAGATGATGAAGATGGGAAATATGCATGGAGACAGAACTGGGGGAGTGCAGGGCTGGAGAGGGTTTCAGGGTGCAGTTTGGTGCAGAGAGAATATTGACTGGTTGCCTCATTTGCTGTTCCGTATGCATGTTCTTTGTTCGAGTCTAATGACTTCTGAAGCTGAGGCTTGGGTACGCTGACAGGAGCTCATGCATTTAAATAAGATTAGAGAAACCTTGGCCAAATCAACTAACTTGACAATATAACTCAGTCCCGAACAATTTGACCCGTTAATTGATATTCAACAGTCCTTTTCCTACCCTGTGCTTTTAGTTGCATTTTAGCACGCTTTAATTCATTCATTAAGAGAGAAGTTTGAGATTAAATGAATGCACCTGCCAATAATATCTTAATCAGAGGCACTTAGAACACAGAACCGAAGACAGAAGGAACCACAGATGCCGGTTTACAAAAAAGCGCACAAAGTGCTGGAGTAACTCAGCGGTTCAGGCAGCACCGCTGTAGAACTTGGATCGGGAATTGTCACGACCCCAAATGTCATCTATCCCTGTTCTCCAGGGATGCTGCCTGACCCGCTGAGTTACTCCAGCACTTTGTGTCTAATCTGTTTAACTGTTCGTTAACATTTTTCATCAAACTAGCTGGAAAACGTATATTTTCCGCAAGGTTTCAATATCTGCGGATCGAATGATAAGGGGAAGGGTTTAGAAGAATGGCCAGTGATCTCACTGAAATGTATCGGATTCTTACAGGCCAGGCAGGTTGGAAGCAGAGATATGTTTCTGCAGACTGATGAGACCAGTGCTGTGGGACATTTTCCTAAGATAAGGAGTTGGCCACGGGGGATTCAGTGGAAGAGAGATGTCTTCATACAGATCAGTGTGAATCCCCAGTGTGGGGGAAGGGCCGTGCTGGTGGACTGACAACTATATCTCAAGACAGGTCAATGTATTTTAGTTTAGTCCATTATTGTCATGTGTACCGAGGTGCAGCGATAAGCTATTGTTTGTGTGCTACCAGTCAGAGTAAAGACTATATGTGAACACAACCAAGCCGTGCACGGTGTTATAGATAAAGGTTAAAGAATACAACTGTTAACGCAAAATATAACATTGAAGTTCGATAAAGTCCAATTTAAAGATATTTCAAAGGTCTCCGATGAGGTAGAGGTGAGGACAGGACCGCACTCTAGTTGATGAAAGGACTATTCAGTTGCCTGATAAAAGCTGGGAAGAAACTCCCTGAATCTGCAGGTGTGCGTTTTCATACTTCTGTACCCCTTGCCTGACGGGAGAGGGGAGCAGAGGGAGTGGGCGGGGTGAGACTGGTCCTTGCTTAGGCCGGCAGCCTTGCCGAGGCAGCGTGAGATGTCAATGGGGGTTGGTTTGTGCGATGGTCTGGACTGCATCCACAATTCTCTGCAATTTCTTGCCATCTTGGATGGAGCTGTTCCCAAACCATGTAATGCATCCCGAGAGAGAAGGCAAACGCAGAGAGGTATAGGCACAGATATTAGACCTGCTAGCAAGTCATTCGCTCCCTCAAGCCTGCTCCCTCATTCAATGAGATCATGGCTGATCTGATGTCTCGGAACTGAACTGCAGATGCTGGTTTTAACCGAAGATAGACACAAAAAGCTGGATTAACTCGGCGGGACAGACAGCATCTCCGGAGAGAAGGAATGGGTGACGTTTCCCATTCCCATTTGTCACCCATTCCTTCTCTCCAGAGATGCCGCCTGTCCCATTGAGTTACTCCAGCTTTTTACGGTTGATCTGATTATAGCCTCAAGCCCCACATTCCTTCTTCACCCTTCAGTAACAAAGTGATCTCCTTTGTCAGCGTCCTCCCCCCAAGAAAATATTACTTCTAATGAAGGAATGGGAGGTCCAATAATTTATAGCATTGAGGGAAATCTTTGATGGCATTTGATGGCAATTTATGGCATCGTCTCGTCCATCGTCACCAGAGGCTCCCTCCTCCTCGACTCGCTGGTCATCGGAGCCGAGCTCGGCGGCTTCCAAGCTTCCCCCCTCTGCAGACAGCGGCCCCAACCTTGTCCTTCGCCGCAGCCCGCCAGGTCTTTGTTCTCGCCGTCGCTGGGTCAGCATGGATGAGTTGGGCTGAAGGGACTTTTTCAGTGCTGTATGACTCTAATGACATCCATGAGTAATAGTGTAAGAAAATAACTGCAGATGCTGGTACAAATCGAAGGTATTTATTCACAAAATGCTGGAGTAACTCAGTAGGTCAGGCAGCATCTCAGGAGAGAAGGAATGGGTGACGTTTTGGGTCGAGACCCTTCTTCTTCTGAAATGTCACCCATTCCTTCTCTCCTGAGATGCTGCCTGACCTGCTGAGTTACTCCAGCATTTTGTGAATAAATATCCATGAATAATAGGGTTGTGATATATCGTCATGGAGTCATAGTTGTTCAGCATGGAAACAGGCCCTTCGGCCCAACGTGCCAATGCGGACCAGGATGCTCCATCAACACTAGTCCTACTTGCCAGCGTTTGGCCCATGTCCCTCTAAGCCTTCCCTGTCCATTTCCCTGTTCCAATGACTTTTACATTTTCGTCATAATACCTGCCTCAACTCTTCTTCTGGCAGCTCGTTCCATACACCCACGACCTTCTCTGTGAAAAAGTTCCCCCACGAGTTCATATTAAACCTTCCCCCTCTCACCTTAAACCTACTGGTTCTAGATTCCCCTCCATTGGGTAAGAGACTCTGTGCATTCACCCTATCTATTCCCCTCAGTCTCCTGCGCTCCAAAAGGTAAAATAGCAGTGAGTGGGAGGTTTTTAAAGGTGAGCTCGGGAGAGTTCAGGGACCATAATTTCCCGTTAGAGTGCAGGGCAAAGCTGGCAAGTTTGGAGAACACATATCGATCAGGGATATCGAGGCTCAAGTCTGAAAAAAAACGAGGCAGCTGTCTGAGGTTTCAGAAAATGATTAAAAGTCATCACGGAATCACGGTCTAAAGAATGCAGGAGGAAAACATCAAGATGAAGGTTGTTCCTTGAAAATGATTCAAATTAGTCCCACCCACTACCTCACTAGCCGAGAACTTTTTCTTAATATTTATCAAATTCCTTGCAAAAGTAACAATTGAGTCTGTGTAGAAAGGAACTGCAGACGCTGGTTTACACCAAAGGTAGGCATTGCATCTATAAAAGAAAAAGAACAGGCGACGTTTCGGGTCTGGACCCGAAGACTTGAGACCCTAACACTTGAGACGCTAACACTTGAGACCCTAACACTTGAGACCCTAACACTTGAGACCCTAACACTTGAGACCCTAACACTTGAGACCCTAACACTTGAGACCCTAACACTTGAGACCCTAACATTTGAGACGCTAACACTTGAGACCCTAACACTTGAGTTTGCTGGATCGTTCTTTCCTGCAGTGAACACCTGTGGTCAGGTTAACCCCAGGCACATTCGCTGGCTGGACTTTCTTCTGAGAGGGAGTTTTTGAGTGCCCTGGGTTTGTCATCTGTAGGCCTGGCCACCAATGGTGGAGAAGTGAATCCAGGGATACGAGAGGAGCTGGAACTGGAGCGGAGCTCTCAGCATTCAGCCCACCTTGAATGCAAGAGATCGAAGCGGCATTGGAAGGGAACTGAATTAACATCGCCATCAGTAATGATATCTGCAGCATTTCAGCCTTCATTGTGTGAGTTAACTTATCCCCCTCACACTGTCACATCGTGTGTGATTTCCATTACCGCTCCCAGAGAGGGAGATAAAGGCACACAAAGCAACAGACTTCTAACATGTG
>NC_135958.1:23050877-23068377 GCF_053455715.1 Rhinoraja longicauda | reverse complement strand
TACACCATGGAACCAGGCCCTTTGCCCACATAGAAACATAGAAAGGTAGAAAAATAGGTGCAGGAGTAGGACATTCGACCCTTCGAGCCAGCACCGCCATTCAATATGATCATGGCTGATCATCTAAAATCAGTACCCCGTTCCTGCTTTTTCCCCATATCCCTTAATTCCTTTAGCCCTAAGAGCTAAATCTACCTCTCTCTTGAAAACATCCAGCGAATTCGCCTCCACTGCCTTCTGTGGCAGAGAATTCCACAGATTCACAACTCTGGGTGAAGAAGTTTTTCCTCATCTCAGTCCTAAATGGCCTACCCCTTATTCTTAAACTGTGCCCCTAGTTCTGGACTCCCCCAACATCGGGAACATTTTTCCTGCATCCAGCCTGTCCAATCCTTTAAGAATGTTATATGTTTCTATAAGATCCCCTCACATCCTTCTAAATTCCAGTGAATATAAGCCCAGTCGGCCCATTCATTCATCATATGTCAGTCCCGCCATCACGGGAATTAACCTGGTGAACCTACGCTGCACTCCCTCAATAGCAATAATGTCCTTCCTCAAATTAGGAGAACAAAATTGCACACAATACTCCAGGTGCGGTCTCACCAGGGCCCTGTACAACGGCAGTAGGACCTCCTTGCTCCTAAACTCAAATCCTCTCGCAATGAAGGCCAACATGCCATTTGCTTTCTTCACTGCCTGCTGTACCTGCATGCTTACTTTCAGTGACTGATGTACAAGCACACCCAGGTCTCATTGCACCTCCCGACTTCCTAATCTGACCACCATTCAGATAATAATCTGCCTTCCTGTTCTTCCCACCAAAGTGGATAACCTCACATTTATCCACATTATACTGCATGTGCCATGCATCTGCCCACTCACCCAACCTATCCAAGTCACCCTGCAGCCTCATAGCATCCTCATCGCAGTTCACACTGCCACCCAGCTTTGTGTCATCCGCAAACTTGGAGAAGTCACATTTAATTCCCTCGTCTAAATCGTTAATATATATTGTAAATAACTGGGGTCCCAGCACCGAGCCATGCAGCACCCCACTAGTCACTGCCTGTCATTCTGAAAAGGACCCGTTAATTCCTACTCTTTACTTAATGTCTGCCAACCAGTTCTCTATCCATGTCAATACCCTACTCCCAATACCATGTGCTCTAATTTTGCACACTAATCTCTTGTGTGGGACCTTGTCAAAGGCCGACCAGCAATCCCTGCATAATAACACTATTCTACACACACTCGGGACAATTTTTACGTTTGCCAAGCCAATTTACCTACATACCTGTATGTGTTTGGAGTGTGGGAGGAAACCGAAGATCTCGGAGAAAATCCGCGCAGGTCACGGGGAGAACATGCAAATTCCGTACAGACGGCGCCCGTAGTCGGGATCGAACCCGTGTCTCTGGTGCTGCAAGCGCTGTAATGCAGCAAATCTACCGCTGCGCCACCGTGCCACCCTGTATCTATCTCTGCCCCAGATACTCAGTTGGAATATTCCTTCACAAAAGTGATGGATAAGGATCTAAATGGTCATGGAACCAGATACCACGGTCAATGATGACGAAGATAATGAATGATAATCAGAAGATGAAATGGGCTTACATTTGCACTTTGTTATTTTTAATTGATTAAGCCTCATAGTGCAGAATTATACTGTTTAATTGCACTGACATGAGTTGTGGAGATCTAGCAACGTTCCCTTCGAATCCAGTGGCGGTAATCTCCCAAACCAGCTGAATTCGAGAGGCAGGAATGAGAAACCAATTTAGTAAACTGCTGCTCATTCATTATTGACCTAACATTCCCCTCTCCACAGAAGCTGCCTGACTTGCTGTGCTTTCCTGCTGTTCTATCCGCATTCCAGCATTCTCGCTATTTCCCTTTTCACCGCCTGTCTGACTCTTAACAACTTGCAAAACACACCACTGACTCCAGAAGCTGTAAAAGATGATGATTAACCTAAAGTGACAGTGTTTTTAGCAAACTAACCCATGCAAAGTGAGAGATGCCTGCACACTGTTGTTCATCTCCAGCCCCAACACTGATTCAGTTTCTTCAGCGATTAGAGTCATAGGACATAGAACATAGAACAGACCTTTCGGCCCACAATGTCTGTGACGAACATAATGCCAAGACCAACTCTTATCTGCCTGCAAACAGTAACCCAAATGTGACCCATTGTTTCTTCAAAGATTGGGAATAAAGAGTGGGAAGGCTCCCAACCTGAAACAATGCCCATCCACGTTCTCCAGAGATGCTGCCCGACCCATTGATTTAATCCAAAAGTTTGTGGCGTTTTTGGGGGAATAAACTGCTCCCACTTATGCTGTGACTCATAATATTCTGCAGACCAAAGTTACGGCTGCAGGTATTGATGATCAAAATCAATAGTTTAGCTGAGATGCCCAAGAGTCAAGAGTGTTTAATTTTAGTTTAGAGATACAGCACGGAAACAGGCCTGTCGACCCATCGGGTCCGTGCAGACCAGCGATCCCCACGTATTAACATGATCCTACACACACTAGGGACAATTTTTACATTTACCAAGCCAATTAACCTACATACCTGTACGTCTTAGGAGTGTGGGAGGAAACCGAAGATCTCAGAGAAAACCCACGCAGGTCACACGGAGAGCGTACCAACTCCTTACAGACAGCACCCGTAGCCAGGATCGAACCAGGTCTCCGGCGCTGCATTCGCTGTAAGGCAGCAACTCGACCGCTGCGCCACCATGCCACCCATAATTGTCATATGTACCAGCACTAAATAGAACAATAAAATTGTTACGATGCACAATTTGAGGCACGTTAACACAATAACACACAAATAAATAATCAATAATACAATAAATTAATAATCAGTAATGCTAGTTAATTGAACCATTATAGTGCAAAACCGAAGTCTGCAAGAAATTGTAGAGGATTGCGGATGTAGCCTAGACCATCACACAAACCAACCTCCCTTCATTAACTCCGTTTACACTTCATACTGCCTCGGCAAGGCCAGCAGCATCATAAAGGACGAGCCCCACCCCAGTCACTCCCACTTCTCCCCTCTCCCATCAGGCAAGAGGTACAGAAGTGTGAAAGCGCGCACCTCCAGATTCAGGGACAGTAATGAGGCAACTGAACCATCTACTTCATTGGAAACCCTTGGACTATCTTTAATCAGACTTTACTAGGCTTTATCTTGCACTAATAATAATAATAATAATGCATTACATTTATATAGCGCTTTTCTAAACACTCAAAGACGCTTTACAGGGTTTACTAAAACATAGAAAAGAAAAGAAATAGATAAATAAGTAAACGAACAGAAAAGGAAAAAGAAGGTGAGGTGACGGTCAGTGATTGAAGGCAGTGCTGAACAGGTGAGACTAAACATTATTACCTTTATCCGGTATCTGTACACTGTGGATTGCTCGATTGTAATCATGTAGTCTTTCCGCTGACTGTAGTAGTTTTTCACTGTATCTCGGTACACGTGACAATAAACTAAACTAAACTAAGCTAAACTAAACCAGAAGTAGATCATAGTTGCTGAGGTAGGTTTGTGGTGAGTGTGTAATGGGTGCATGTATACCAAGAGTAGCATCTCCTGATTTGCTAACGATGCAAACCTATGTGGGATTCTGAGTGGGAAGGAGGATGTAAAGAATCTTCAAAGAAAATAAAGTGAGTGGGCGAGAGTGTGGCAGATGCAATCTACTGTGGAACAATGTGAAATTATTCGCAGGAGAAAAGATGTCTTACTCACGTGGTAGAGACTGCAGGGATGCAATGCTGGGGCTTGACAAGGCACTGGTCAGACCTCATCTGGTGTATTGTGAGCAGTTTTGGGCCCCGTATCTGAGGAAGGATGCACTGGCATTGGAGAGGATACAGAGCAGGTTTACGAGAATGGTAAACAAAAGAAAATGTAAAATATGAACCAAAATGCTGGCAACCCTCTTTGCCCCCACTTAAAATTAATCTGAAGAAGGGTCCCAACCCGAGACATCACCTATCCATGTTCTCCAGGGATGCTGCCTGACCCGCTGAATTACTCCAGTATTCCAGTGTTTTTTCCCCTCCAAACCTTTCTATCCAAGTACCTGTCTACACATCTTTTAAATGTTACAGTCATCACAATCCTTTCAGCCCATAAAGTCTTTGCCGAACATAATTCTAAGACAAAACCTTATCTTGCACTAAACGTTACTCCTCTTATCCTATACACTGGATGGCTCGATTATAATCATGTCAAGTCTTTCCACTGACTGAACAGCATGCAACAAAAAAAGCTTTTCACTGTACTTCGGTCCACGTGACAATAAACTAAACAAAACTAAATTAAAACATCCTTGTCAATAATAACATCCTTCCGACAGCAGGGCCATCAGAAATGTGCACAAGTACTTCAAATATGGTCTGACCAAAGCCTTGTACACCTGCAACATAATGGGCTATCTACTGTACTCAATACACTACTGAAGAAGGCATGTTGTGTACCAAATGCCTTCTTTATCACCCTACCTGCATAGATAGGGTAGACAATCAGAGTGGAGATACAGGAAACTGCAGATGCTGGAATCTTGAGCAAAGCACAAAGTGCTGGAGGAACTCACCATGTCAGGCAGCATCTGTGAATGAAATGGACTGGTGACATTTCGCGTCGAGACCCTTCTTCGGATCGCAATTCAGAGTCTTCTTCCAGAGTCTTCCAATCTCAAAGATTAGAGAGCAAAGCCTTTAGCCGAGAGAGGGAGAATTTAAAGTAGATGTGCAGGGCAAGTTTTCTACGCAGGGAGTGGTGGGGGCCTGGAACTCGTTACCAGGGAGGGCCGTTGAAAAAGATATAATGACGTCTAAGAGGTTCATCAGAAGTTGCACAAACAGGCAGGGAATGGAGAGACAGAAGAACTGCAGATGCTGAAATCTTGTGTAGAGCACAAAGTGCTGGAGTAACTCAGCGGGTCAGGCAGCATCCCTGGGGAACATTGATAGGTGGCGTTTCAGGTCGGGATCCTTAGTCAAATTGGAAAAGTAGGGGTATAGATCATGTAGATGGAAGGGATTAATCTGATTTAGCATCATGTTCGACACAGCCATGGTGGGCTGAAGGGCCTGTTCCTGTACTGTACTGTTCTATTCTATGTTCCATGTTCTGTCGTCCATGTTGTATGTTCTATGAGTGGCTCCTCATTTTCTGTAGTAATTTTGTGCGCTCCTGTCACACAACAACATGTAACATAGTTGTACCAGCGTGACAGGGAGAAAGATGTTGCCATTTGACTTTAGTTGCATTATTTCTCATTAACTCTTGCAAAAGGTGTTGTTGTGCAGAGCAATTAAACTTTGTTTAATGGTATGAGGAGCAGGAGCATATTGCAGTCAGAATTCCGTGATTTTGTTTTGAAAGATTACTGACAGTGAAGATCGCTGTGTTGCCGAAAGTCATGGATAATTGGTTGCATGAGAAACAACAGATTGCTTCAATCCTCCACAGGCTCCTGTCTGAACATTTAAAAGCTCTCATCATGCTTTCCGTTCACCTAAACTCAACCCCCACCCCCTCACCCCCACTCTCCCTTAATCCGTATCCACCTATCACTTGCCAGGACAGACACAAAATGCTGGAGTAACTCAGCGGGTCAGGTAGCATCGCTGGTGAAAAGGAAGAAGCGGTGATGGACCTCTTCGTCAGATAGGGAAGGCCTATGCAAATTAGGGCCAGCAACAGATGACCTTGGGAAGACAGGAGTCCATAATGGCCCATTGTTGTCTGGGGAAGGTGTGCTAATGACAGGGATCCAAGAATGCGGACATTGGAACTAGTCGGACAACTAGGATGGGGGAAGACCGGGGGGAGGGGGGAGGGGGGAGGGGTGGGGGGGAGGGAGAAGTATTGCTGGAGTCAGGTGAAATTAGAAAATCAATGTTCATAGCATTGGGTTGCTAGCTGGGTTCCTCCACTGTCAGAGTAAGGCCACACGCGACAGTCTGCCTTGGCCTACGCAACCTCGGTTGCCAAACACTCTCATTCCCCTTCCCACTCCCATACTGACCTTTCATACCACTGGGTTGTAGGCTGCCCAAGTGAAATATGAGGTGCTGTTGCACCCAATTTGGGTTGGGCCTCACTCTGACAGTGGAGTAAGCCCAGGACAGAAGGATCTGTGTGGGAATGGGAAGGGGAGTTAAAATGTTTGGCAACCGGGAGAACAGATAGTCCAAGGTGGACTGAGCGTAGGTGTTCAGCCAGGCTTTGTTCCTGCCCCCATCTTAATGTCTAAAGGTCCTTTAAATGTAGTTATTGCACCTGGCAGGTCATTCCATACACCCACCACCCTCTGTGTGAAAAGGTTGTCCCTTAGGTTCTTATTAAGTCTTTCCCCCTCATCTTAAACCTATGTCTTCCGGTTCTTGATTCCCCTAACTTGGGGAAAACACTGAGTATTATACCTTCTCATCCTTCTGCACTCCAAGGAATAAAGTCCTAAACTGAACACAATACACCAAGTGCAGCCTCACCAACATCTTGTACGACTGTAGCACAACGTCCCAACGTCTATACTCAATTCCCTGACTGATGAAGGTCAGCGTGCCTAAAGTGGAGTAATCTGTGTGGAGTTTGCAAGATCGCCCTGTGACCTCGTGGGTTTCCTCCAGTTGCTCTGGTTTCCTCCCACATCCCAAAGATGTGTGGGTTTGTAGGTTAATTGGCCCTCTGTCCCTAGGGTGTAGGGAGTGGATGAGAAAGTGGGATTGATTAGTACGGGTCTCAGGGGTTATGGGGCGAAGGCAGGAGAATGGGATTGAGAGGGAAAGATAGATCAACCATGATTGCATGGCGGAGTAGGCGTGATGGGCCAAATGATCTAATTCTGCTCCTACAATCTATGAACATGAAAATATCTTTAAGAAGCCTACTGGCAGTGTCGCACCATTAGATCCCTGATCTGCCACCCTCTGTTATTTCACTGAATCCTTTTCCTGATTCAATATCTATCTCATTCATTATTTCAACCATGCGACCAGTTTGTACCAGGTGTCTGCAATGCTGGAACACAGTCCCCTTCTGGTTATTCACTCCAGTCCTCAAGGGCATATTTCCACAACTGTACAAAGCGTTGATCACATCTAACACCAGACTACGCGCTGCTCGCCGCCTGCTGGTTTAGGGGATTAAACAGAAGCTCCCTATTGTAAGCAAGCAACGAGAGAATGATCATATCTCAGCCAAAACTGGGGGACGTTCTTGACAGATGGAAGCAGAGCTGATACAGTCGTGAAAGACGAACTGCATGTCCCAAAAGGGAACAATGAAATTCTTACTTGCAGCTCCACAACAGATAAGTAAACATAGTACTCTATAAATCCCATTATAATTTTTTCTTTAAAGTTCAGTATATATGCGTAGACAATGAATAGACAATAATAGTGCAAAGTCAAAAATAATGTCCCCAAGTCTATGTAGTTCAGAGCCTATTTGGACCAGTACAGCTTTGATTTGACACCGCATCCACTAACCCCCCCCCTCCCCCCACCCCACCCCACTTTTCTTCCCTCTCTTCCCCGTCTCCTACGTGGACAGACTTTTAGACGTAGACTTTAAAGATACAGCACGGAAACAAGCCCTTCGGCCCAACGAGTGGTCGCCGACCAGCGATCACCCCATACACTGGCACTATCCTACAGACTAGGGACAATTTACAAATTTTACCAAAGCCAATTAACCTGCAAACCTGTTCACTAGTACTGGCCTCTGGTGCTGTAAGCTCTACCGCTGCACCACTGTGCCACACTGGATATGCACCTATTTCACCCTTTTCCCTGCATCGCTTCCCCTGCCACATATATTCCTTCCTCTGGGTTCACATTTCACGGCTCTTCTATCCCTTTTCTCCTTATCTCACACTTTTTGTCATTTTATCTCCGGCTTTTGTAGCGGAGGCAAGGCAAGTGGCAACAAAGTCAAGTTATAATGGAGTAGTAACGTGAGGGGTATTTACAGATCTGACAGTGTGCATCGTCATCATCAATGGGGGGAAGCCTGTAACCTTCCCCCCCCATTGATCAACTGTACACTGCAAGGGCCAGGAACAGAGCGGGTAAGATCATCTCTGACCCCTCTCATCCTGGCCACAAACTCTTTGAAGCACTTCCCTCTGGAGGACAACACCGGACTGTCAAAGCAGCCACAGCCAGACATAAAAAAAGCTTTTTTTTCCACGAGCAGTAGCTCTACTCAATAACCAAAAGTCTGTAGCCTCCTTTTGCTCTGGAATTTTATTTCATTCACATGTTTAAACTATAATGTTTTATTCTTAATGTTTTAATGTTTTATGTTTTATTCTTAATTGTTTACTGCATGTCGTGTTGTTACTTGCGAGCGGAGCACCAAGGCACATTCCTTTTATGTGTCCGTACTTGGCCAATAAAACTTATCAATTCAATTTAATTCAATTCTTTACAATAAGACAATATAGATGCAGTCAGTCTCATTCTTTGGCAGATCCTGAGCATATTTTAGGTGAAAGATTTGGAGAAGACTTGAGAGACAGATTCTGACTAAGAAATAATACTGAAAAATTATATTAGACAATGGACAATAGACAATAGGTGCAGGAGTAGGCCATTCGGCCCATCGAGCCAGCACCGCCATTCAATGTGATCATGGCTGATCATTCTCAATCATTGTACTGTACACTCTGATATTCTACACTTTCCTCTTCTCTTCATTTTACCAGCTGTACTTATGGTTAGCTTGATTGGACACGTGTGGTATAGCCTAATTTAATTGAATAGCACACAAACAAATGTCTTTCACTGTACCACTGTATAAGGGGCAGCACCGTGCACAGTGGTAATTACTGCATCACAGCGCCAGAGACCCGAGATCGATCCTGATTACAGGTGCTGTCTGTACGGAGTTTGTACCTTCTCCCTGTGTCTACGTGGGTTTTCTCCGGGTGCTCCTGTTTCCTCCCACACGTTAAAGATGTCCAGGTTTGTCGGTTAATTGTAAATTGTCCCTAGTATGGATAGTACTTGTGTATGGGATGGTTGCTGATCAGCACGGACTCGGTGGGCCAAAATAGCCTTGTTCCGTGCTGTATCTCTAAAAAATCTCGGCACATGTGATAATAATAAACCAACACCAATGCCAATAGCCTCTCACAGAATACATTTTATCTATATACTAAAACTCTCGTTTGTTTGTTTGTTTGTTTGTTCCTGAACTACAGGCAAAACGGTACACGATAGCGCGACAAGTGTAAGCCCACCTTAATCACTGTCGTCCCTTTGGTGCTAATGGATGAAGTTTTGTTGAAATCGGTGTTATACTTTTAAAGTTATTCACATTTTAAAGTTTAAATCTATCTCCTAGGGAGGGAGGGGGAGGGAGGAGGGAGGATAAGGGGGGGTTGAGCGGGATGGAATAGGGGGAGGGAGAGGAGGGGGAGAGGGGGGAGGGGAGGAGGGGGGGAGGGGAGGAGGGGGGGAGAGAGGGGAGGGGGAGGAGGAGGAAGGGGGGAGAGGGGAGGAGGAGGGGGGAGGAGAGGGTACTGCACCAGTATAACAGTATAACAGAGCTTTGTTTGTCATTCGGTACCGAAGTACCGAACGAAACTACATAGCAGTCATACAAAAAAAGAACACAAGACACATAGCCCCAACACAAACGTCCATCACAGTGACTCCAAACAACCCCTCACTGTGATGGAGGCAACAAAACTTCCACTCTCTTCCCCACGCCCACGGACAGACAGCTCGTCCCCGACCGACCCGCACAGTCCCCGCAAGGGGGTGGAAGTCCCCGCGGCCGAATCGCACCGGGTGCTGAAACGTCTCGCGGCTGAGCCGGGCGATGGAAGGCCCCGCGACCGAGCCGTGCGCAGCTAAGTCCCGTGACCGAGCCGCACCGGGCGATGTTAAGTCCCGCGGCCGAGCCGCACCGGGCGATGTTAGGCCCTGCAGCCGAGCTGCACCGGGCACTGTTAAGTCCAGCGGCCGAGCCGCACCAGCGATGTAAAGTCCCGCGGCCAAGCCGCACCAGGCGATGAAAAGTCCCGCGGCCGAGCCGCACCGGGCACTGTTAAGTCCAGCGGCCAAGCCGCACCGGGCGATGTAAAGTCCAGCGGCCGAGCCGCACGGGGCGATGAAAAGTCCCGCGGCCGAGCCGCACCGGGCGATGTTAGGCCCTGCAGCCGAGCTGCACCGGGCACTGTTAAGTCCAGCGGCCGAGCCGCACCAGCGATGTAAAGTCCCGCGGCCAAGCCGCACCAGGCGATGAAAAGTCCCGCGGCCGAGCCGCACCGGGCACTGTTAAGTCCAGCGGCCAAGCCGCACCGGGCGATGTAAAGTCCAGCGGCCGAGCCGCACGGGGCGATGAAAAGTCCCGCGGCCGAGCCGCACCGGGCGATGTAAAGTCCAGCGGCCAAGCCGCACCGGGCGATATAAAGTCCAGCGGCCGAGCCGCACCGGGCGATGAAAAGTCCCGCTGCCGAGCCGCACCGGGCGATGTAAAGTCCAGCGGCCGAGCCGCACCGGGCAATGTAAAGTCCAGCGGCCGAGCCGCACCGGGCGATGTTAGTCCCTGCAGCCGAGCCGCACCCCGCGCCGTGAGGAAGAGAAAAGTTTCCCCCACCCCCCCCCCACCACCACCCCCCCCACACCACCACCCCCCCCCCCCCCCACATACACAACCAAAAAAAATACAAAAACCATCCCAACACCGACACGCAACAAAAAAAAAAGGAAAAAAGACGAACAGACTGCTAGCGAGCCGCAGCCGTTAGGCGCCGCCACTTCCGCAATGCAGGAGAGGTTTGGGCCCAGTGGGTCCACGGTCTAGTTTCTCCTTAAATTGTATCAAATTTGAACCTTGACCTCATGCACAAGAGCCACAGCGTTAAAGTAACCAGAGACCCGGGTTCGATCCTGACCTTGGGTACTGTCTGTGTGGAGTTTGCATATTCTCCCTGTGACCGCGTGGGTTTCCTCCATGTGCTCCGGTTTCCTCCCACATCCCAAAATCGTGCGGGTTCAACCGTACACTAGCATTATCCTGCACACTAGGGACAATTTTCTCATTTTACTGAAGCCAATTAACCTACAAACCTATATGTCTTTGGAATGTGGGGAAAACCGGAGCACCCGGAGAAAAACCACGCAGTCATATGGAGAACGTACAAACTCTGATCAAGCAGCACCCGTAGTCGAACCCAGTTCTCTGCCACTGTAAGGCAGCAACTTTATCACTGCGCTAGTGTGCTGCTGTGACTTGAGGGCCTGAGCTATAGGGAGAGGTTGAGCAGGCTAGGACTTTATTCCTTGGAGTGCAGGAGGATGAGGCGTGATCTTATACAGGTGCACAAGATTATGAGAGGAATAGATTGGGTGAATGCACAGTGTTTTGCTCAGACTCGGGGAATCGAGAACCAAAGGTTTAAGGTGACAGGGGAAAGATTTAATAGGAACCTAACTTTTTTACACAGAGTGGTGGGTGCATGGAATGAGCTGCCAGAGGAGATAGTTGAGGCAGGGACAGACATAACATTTAACAGACATTTGGACAGGTACATGATTAGGATAGGTTTAGAGGGCCAAGAGCGGGCAATGTGTGACTAGTCTAGACAGGTACTACAAAGAAGGAAGTCTGAGAGATCAATTAAATGAAGATCCTATGTGCAGAACCCTGATCAACACTCCATTTCTAATGTTGGTTGACATTTGTAATTTGGGCCATAGGGCCTATTTTCCAAACTGTACAGCTCTATGACCCTATAACATAATAAACCACTCAATCCTTGGATGCTTGTGTTTCTATCACTCCACATATATTGTCCGATCATATAGCCTCTCCAATTGCCTACAAACGAGGCTATTTTTAAGCAACAAGCAAAGGAACATTAACAAGCAGCTTTATCACTGGGGAATAAAGGTACAGGAACCTAAAAACCGTGACCTCCAGGTTCAAGAACAGCTTCCTCCCAGCAACACTGCACAACAAGGACTTCAGTTCACTTCTCTGGACTGGGTCTTTGGTTGTACTTTGGACATCGTTTTCTGCACTATAATGGCCACTTAGTATTGGTTATTAATTTATTGTATTTTTAATAAGCACGTATATTTATCTGTGTGTTATTGTGTTTACGGACCTGTTAAGTTAACCAGCAAGTATGAATTTCATTGTTCCATTGCCGGGTACATATATAACAATTAGAGCCATTGACTCTGTACTCTTGACACTTTCTCCCATCTCAATCCCATTTCCTGGATGCCAAACACAATAGCAAATTGTAGCCCAATGCATCGACAGGCACTGGAATTTGCAGAGCCCAGGTAATTAATTGTTTCTATCAATGTCGATAAGGATTGTTCGAGCAATCACACCAAGGTGTAAATTTGTAAAAGGTACCGTGCGTTTCCTTTCCTCCTCTGTTATATATTTTGTGGACACCCTTTCCCAAACGTTGCAGCACACACATTTTTTTGTACTTTCACTGACTGAAGCTGCAGCATATGCCTCGAACTTAAAATTAGAATTTGCGTGCTAGGAATTGTAATGTCTTTTGCAAGGAACTGCGAGTCAGTTAATTCTCATGGAAATTTGCCTCCAGCTTCTCTCTCTCTTTCTCTCTCTCATTTTGTTCTTCCTCCATTGTCCTATTTTTTATCTGTAGATACATCTCTAGCTACCCCCTTTTATCCATCTTCAAATCTCTAGCTTTCTCCATGTCTACCTCAAGAGTCAAGAGTGTTTTATTGTCATATGCACCAACAACAGAACACTGAAGTTCTTACTTGTGGCAGCTCAGCAGGCCCGTAAACACAATAACACAATAACACAGATGATTTCTCCTCTGTTTCTACCGTGGAGAAAAACATGGTGGCGGTGGTGCAGTGGCAGAGTTGCTGCCTTAGAGCGCCAGAGACCCGGGTTCGATTCCAAATATGGGTGCTGTCTGTACAGAGTTTGTACAGACCGCGTGGGTTTTCCCCAGGTGCTCCGGTTTCCTCCCACACTCCCAAGACGTACAGGTTTGTAGGTTAATTGGCTTCAGTAAAGATTGTAAATTGTCCCTAGTAAGTAGGATAGTGCTAGTGTACGGGAATCGCTGATCGGCGCGGACTTGGTGGGCTGAAGGCCCCGTTTCTGCACTATATCATTAAACTAAACTAAACTAAACTGATCGATTGATTGATTCATTCAATCATTCATTCATTGAAAGAAAGGTACAGCATGGAAATAGGCCCTTTGGCCCACTAAGTCCACGCTGACCATCGATCACCCTTTCCCACTAGTTCAATGTTGTCCAACTTTCTCTTTTACTCCCTATGCACTTGGGGCAATTTTTACAGAAGCCAATTAACCTACAAACCTGCAAGTGTGTGGGATGTGGGAGGAAACCGGAACACCCGGATGAAACCTACGCAGTCACAAGGAGAACGTGCAAAATCATCACAAAGAGCACACAAGATCAGGTGTCTGACCCTTATTCACTTCGCCATATCACTTGCCAAGATTTGTCCTACTCCCCACCTCTCTTCTGGCTATCTTCTCCCTACTACAATCAGTCTAAAGTAGGGTCCCGACCCAAAATATCACCTGTCCATGTTCTCCAGAGATGCTGCCTGACCCGTTGAGTTGCTCCAGCACTTTGTGTCGTTTTAAGTACATCAGCTTTCACTCAATAGCTTGGACATTTGCCTGGAGTATGTTGGGAAGGTGGGGACTTGAAACCAAGCTCCTTCACTCTCACCTACAGTCCACCTCCACTCTTGCTCTCACTTACATCTCTCCCTCCCTTTCCCTTTTCAACTCACTCTTCATTCCTCATCATCAATCACTGAAGATAGAGCGAAGAATCATATAGCGTGGAAACAGACCATTCGGCCCAACCTGTCCACACTGACAAACATGCCCCATCTACCATAGTCCCAGCTGTCTGCATTTTGCCCATATCCCTCTAATCCTATCCTATCCATGTACCTGCCTAAATGTTTGTTAAACGTTGCAATTGTACCTGCCTCAACTACCTCCTCCGGCAGCCCATTCCATCATTCCATTCACCCATCCACCCTTTGTGTTCTAAAGCTACCCCTCAGATTCCTATTAAACTATGGTTCTTGATTCCCCTACTCTGGGCAAGACTCTACGCATTTACTTGATCATTTCCTCTCATGATTATGTACACCTCTACAAGATCACCCCTTATCCTCTAGTGTTCCAAAGATTAAAGTTCTATCCGGCTCAACCTCTCCCTAGAGCTCAGACCCTCGATTCCTGGCCAACATCCTTGGAAATCTTTTCTGCACACTCTACATCTGCACAAGATGTGACCTATCTTGAACCCGAGACGGGTCCTTCAATAATATTTTTGCCCCAGTTTTCTCCTGGAGTCGCCGAGTTTACTGTCCGTATCATTTGAGAGCACAGAGTTGATGGCTGGGCCTTTCTGTTACTGGCTCACAGTGTTTATTCACCGCATTAACAGTTTTGTGATTGCCCACAGTCTGTTGGATCCACCCTCGAACACACAGGCCTTAGAAAGTGAGGTCAACAACTCCGTCCGAAGTAATCAATTTCAATTTGTCAAGAGTGCATGAAAAACTAACCCCGAGGCTGAATTGGAAGCGAAAGCTGTATGAATAAAAAACAAAGAGTGTGTGTTTCACAATGCACAATGGTTCAATGGTGTTTTATTTGTCACACGTGCAACTGCACAGTGAAATTATTTTTTCATGTTTACACTTGCATGGCACCATGTTTTCGCACCATTTCCAAACTCCAAAGGCTGTTCCGTCCGCTCGCTCGATTTACTGGAGCCATTCCCGACCCAGCAAGCCCTAGGATCCTGCAGGGCCTTCATCCCTCACTCTCGACTGGATCGGCCCGCAAGCCGGCGGTCCTCTCCTCTCCTCGCCCGGCCCACCTTTGTGCCCCGGGCAAGGGGTGTCTCTTTGCAACCAACTTTGAAGCGGCTGGAGGCGTTACCTCGGTTTACCCTCCCACCAGATCTTGCTCCTCGGGTCCGCCGTCTCCAGCAGCTCCCTCCCAGTACCACAGTCCGCCGAGCCTTCGGGCCCTCCCGGCGGGTTCTCGGTGCCACGCCCGTGGCAACTCGGGAACACCTCTGCTGCATGGCCCCCATCACAATGCAAAGTTGTCATGACATGTGAATTACTTTTGCAGAATGGTTGCATTGGCAAACACAAAGCACCACTTTGTACCAAACTCCCTGGCCTGAGACCAAAGGCCAGATTAATCATTGAAGGTTCAAGGGGGAAGAGTGTTTATTGGTAAGAGTGTTTAATTGTCAAGAATATGTACTGTCAATGGAACAATGAGATTCTTACTTGCTGCAGCTTAACAGGCCCGTTAATGCACCAACACACACAGATAAATATATGGTCAATAATGCAATAAATTAATGACCATGATACTCAGTAGCTATGATGGTGCAAAAACCAGAGTCCATAGTGCAACTAAAGACAGTCCATAAAAGATCATAAAAGGGGACACAAACTGCTGGAGTAACTCTGCGGGTCAAGCAGCATCTTTGGAGAACATGGATCGGTGACATCTCAGGTCAGGACCCTGTCTCAATTTCCCTGACCCATGGAGTCATATTGTAGAGTCAGACGACATGGAAACAGGCCCTTCAGCCCAACACGTTCATGCCAGCCAGGATGCCCCATCTACACTAGTCCCATCTGCCTGCATTTGGACCATAGCCCTTTAAAGCTCTCCTATCCATGTACCTGTCCAACATGTACATGTACCTGATGAAGGACAGTGTGCCACAAGTCTTCTTCACCACCCTGTCTACCTGCAGGATCCTCCAGTAGTTTGGCATTGGCTTTATCTGTGCACTGGGAGGGCCAGCTTGGATCAGAGACTCGGGTCTCTGGTCTGCCACTTGATCTGGAGTTTAATCTCTGTCACAGCTGGTATCTCCAATCCCGCAGAGCTGCAGAGAGAGCGAGGCAGAGAGAGATGGAGTCTTTGTTTCCCGCAGGACTCCAGCCATGACTTTGACACATGCTCACGTGCACACTTCAGCAAGCAGACCTGTGATCAGTGCGGGTTTGTTGCCTAGTGTCACACTCTCCGATCCTCTCCCCAGGAACCCCATTGCAGTTGCCAGCGAACAAGGTTCATTTAATTAAGTTGTGACTCGACTAGCTGTTAGAAATCACAAAGTACTAATGAGTTCCCCTTACAAATTTATTTTATTATTTAATGACATAAACAAGATTTCTGAGTTAATTAGCCCCATTAGCCCAGCGATCAAATGAATTTATATTCTGCAGACCCATTCTATCTCTCTTTGTACCTCAGACTGTTTCGCCAAGGGTCTTCCAACATGTTCCAACTGCGTCCTAAACATGTTCTTCTTTGCCCCAAATGGGCTTCTGTCTCTTTGCTTCTCCTACCAATGATTAACGTCACGTGGAACAGCATAGAAATAGGCTATTCGGCCCACCAAGTCCGTGCCGACCCCATGTGCGGTATGGTGGCGCAGTGGTAGAGTTGCTACCTTTCAGCGCTTGCAGCGCCTGAGACCCGGGTTCGATCCTGACATCGGGGGCTGTCTGTATGGAGTTTGTACGTTCTTCCCCTGACCTGCATGGATTATCTCCGAGATGTTTGGTTTCCTCTCACACTCCAAAGACGTACAGGTTTGTAGGTTAATTGGCTTGGTGTAAGTGTAAATTGTCCCTTGTGTGTGTAGGATAGTCGTAATGTGCAGGGGTCGCTGGTCGGTGCGGACTCGGTGGGTTGAAGGGCCTGTTTCCACGCTGTATCTCTAAACTAAACTAAACTAAACTAGTACTATGTCATACACACTATACAATTTAGAGAAGACAAGTCTTTGAGATGTGAGAGGAAACCAGAGCACCCGGAGAAAACCCACATGGTCACAAGGAGAATGTATGAAATCTGTACAGACAGTACCGGTAGTCAGGATCAAGCCTGGTTCTCTGGCAGGAGTTGAGGCAGCAACTCTACTGCCTCTAGTTTTCAGCAGTTCGTTATTTTGCTCAAGATTCCTGCGCCTTCAGTCTCCATCATTGGAAGTGATTCACATTTCAGTAGAGCTGCTGCCCTTTTATATCCAACTTCATCATAATTATAGTTTTGTTAACATTTCGGAGAGACTGCGCATTAATAAGCATGCAGGAAATCAGAATTAATAATTATGCTAATTGATTTAATAATAAGCTGTTTTGCATCTGGAAAGATCAGTGTTATACCATGAGCAGAATTAAGTTGTTTCATTGCCTGCTTTGACGTTGTCTTTTATCCCTCTGTAAATCTGATCCTTCTGTGGAAGAGACTAAGGTTCCCACTGTGATTTAATTGATTGAAAGATACAGCATGGAAACAGGCCCTTCAGCCCACCGAATCCATGCCGACCATTGATTATCCTTTCACACAAGTTCCGTGTTATCCCACGCTCTCACCTGCTCCCTACACACTATGAATCATT